>NW_026879812.1:0-291520 GCF_032173495.1 Musca vetustissima | reverse complement strand
TCATATAGGCCTCGGAAAAATATTCTTTAAAAAATCCACGACTCATATAGGCCTCGGAAAAATATTCTTTAAAAAATCCACGCCTCATATAGGCCTCGGAAAAATATTCTTTAAAAAATCCACGCCTCATATAGGCCTCGGAAAAATATTCTTTAAAAAATCCACGCCTCATATAGGCCTCGGAAAAATATTCTTTAAAAAATTCACGCCTCATATAGGCCTCGGAAAAATATTCTTTAAAAAATCCACGCCTCATATAGGCCTCGAAAAATATTCTTTAATGGAATCCACGCCTTTGTTAGAAAAATTATCCCCTCACACCACTGTCCATTGACATGCATCACACATACCCATACCCCGCTCTCAACATTTGTAGAACTCATAAATATTTTTAAATGTCCATTTACAACACAAGGTTGGCTGTTTGATGGTGATGGATGGCGATGCAATTGCTGCTCCGTCGCTATTGCTGGATTTATTGTATGTGCCTTCCTTCAGGCCTTTCCTTGCATGTGCATTGCGCATGCGTACACATTCGTGGCGGCTATGTGGGGGTAATACAGCATTTAATCATGTCCGGCCATATCCGTGTTTACAACGATTGAATTCTCTGTAAATGTGACAGGGGAAGAATTTATTTATTCCACACACTTCAACGAATCGAAATGAAAATTCTGAATTGGAAAATAAGTGTTAGGGGGATTTATTGAAAAATAATGAAAATTCGAAATAAAACGATTTCAGATGCAGTCACTTTGTTTGGTGGTCTCTAAGGAAAGTGAATTTTTCGTGATCCTTTCCAGGAAAAAAATAAGAATGACAATTTTTTTTTTCTAAAAAATTCGAAGAAATTTTTATCAATGAAACTTTTATGTAAATTTCACATGAAACTTTCATATGAAAATTTCATATGAAACTTTCATGTGAAATTTTCATATGAAACTTTCATGTGAAATTTTCATATGAAACTTTCATGTGAAATTTTACATAAAAGTTTCATGTGAAATTTTCATATGAAACTTTCATGTGAAATTTTCATATGAAACTTTCATGTTAAATTTTCATATGAAACTTTCATGTGAAATTTGCATATGAAACTTTCATGTGAAATTTTCATATGAAACTTTCACGTGAAATTTTCATGTGAAATTTTCATATGAAACTTTCATGCGAAATTTTCATATGCAACTTTCATGTGAAATTTTCATATGAAACTTTCATGTGAAATTTTCATATGAAACTTTCATGTGAAATTTTCATATGAAACTTTTATGTGAAATTTTCATATGAAACTTTCATATGAAATTTTCATATGAAACTTGCATGTGAAATTTTCATATGAAACTTTCATATGAAATTTTCATATGAAACTTGCATGTGAAAATTTCATATGAAACTTTCATGCGAAACTTTAATGTGCAACTTTCATGTGAAATTTTCATATGAAATTTTCATTAGGCTTAAAAATATCATCGAAAATTTTCAATTTAAAATAAAATATTTCAAGAAAAATTTCCAATTTTTTTTTGAAAATTTGTAAAAAATATCGTCCTGAGATTTTTATCATGCGGCTAACTTCTTATGCGAGGCATTTAAATACCTCTTAATCTTATCAAACTCCAAACTTTTATTCATAGCTGAGTCAAGCTGTTTCTTTACACTATCCCTTAAATTCCGAATAATTTGAAATCTTCTTTGTGGTGTTGTTGTTGTTGCTAGCATTTGTAAATTTCTTTCCTTGTTTTTGCTTTGTTGTTTCTTTGATAAATTAGCGACAAAGAAAATTATGCGAATGCGACATGGCGAAGTTATGTATGTCCGATCAAATAAATAAAATTTATTAAAGCCTGACTTCAGAAGTACTTCACGAGCAGGTAAGGCAACTGGAGTTTCGTTCATCAGGCCCAAGTAAATTCAGCGAAATGTGAATGTGTGTGCGTGTGTTGGTAGTTAAGTTTTTACTTTTAATTGATTTGCATACGAGGAGAAACCACGAAATACATGTTAAGTTTTTAATAGGCGAACCAATACCACTGACTAAATTTATAGCACAGAACCAGGAGACCTTACCAAAGGCGTGGCTTTTTTAAAGAATATTTTTCCGAGGCCTTACTAAAGGTGTGGATTTTTAAAGAATATTTTTCCTATGCCTATATCAGGCGTGGATTTTTTAAAGAATATTTTCCCAAGGCCTATATCAGGCGTGGATTTTTTAAAGAATATTTTCCCAAGGCCTATATCAGGCGTGGATTTCTTAAAGAATATTTTTTCAAGGCCTATATCAGGCGTGGATTTCTTAAAGAATATTTTTTCAAGGCCTATATCAGGCGTGGATTTCTTAAAGAATATTTTTTCAAGGCCTATATCAGGCGTGGATTTCTTAAAGAATATTTTTTCAAGGCCTATATCAGGCGTGGATTTCTTAAAGAATATTTTTTCAAGGCCTATATCAGGCGTGGATTTCTTAAAGAATATTTTTCAAGGCCTATATCAGGCGTGGATTTCTTAAAGAATATTTTTTCAAGGCCTATATCAGGCGTGGATTTCTTAAAGAATATTTTTTCAAGGCCTATATCAGGCGTGGATTTCTTAAAGAATATTTTTTCAAGGCCTATATCAGGCGTGGATTTCTTAAAGAATATTTTTTCAAGGCCTATATCAGACGTGGATTTCTTAAAGAATATTTTTTCAAGGCCTATATCAGGCGTGGATTTCTTAAAGAATATTTTTTCAAGGCCTATATCAGGCGTGGATTTCTTAAAGAATATTTTTTCAAGGCCTATATCAGGCGTGGATTTCTTAAAGAATATTTTTTCAAGGCCTATATCAGGCGTGGATTTCTTAAAGAATATTTTTTCAAGGCCTATATCAGGCGTGGATTTCTTAAAGAATATTTTTTCAAGGCCTATATCAGACGTGGATTTCTTAAAGAATATTTTTTCAAGGCCTATATCAGGCGTGGATTTCTTAAAGAATATTTTTTCAAGGCCTATATCAGGCGTGGATTTCTTAAAGAATATTTTTTCAAGGCCTATATCAGGCGTGGATTTCTTAAAGAATATTTTCCTCGTTCTGCTATTTTATTGCCCTCTGCTGTAGATAACCATAAAGTGGCTGCGCTTAATTTCGAACATAACATTTATTTGTTATTTTTGCTTGTATTATTTTATGTTAATTTGCTTGTACTACCACTACTCGGCCTAAGCATTGTTGCCGTCATTGTTTTGCTGCTGTTGTTGGAATTTTGCTTACCAACAATGGCTTTTTGGTTGTTGTCATTCGGCTTAGTTATGGAACTGACCGGCCGGCTGGCTTTTTAACCTAACATACGTAAATTTCTTTGGTATGTTCGCTCGTTCCCAACCATCCTGCTAAAGTTAAACCATTAGTTCGACAAAAGAGAGATCGCTTGGGCGCTCTGCTCTCTCTCGCCGAACCTAAGATTCGTGGGTATAGATTACAACGCTTTTATGGCGTTAATTAGACGCACCAAACTCATCGCGTTTTTTATGTTCAACATTTATCAAATGTTTAAGCATATTTCGATGGATTTTATTTGTCGTTGTTGTTGGGGTTTTCGAATTTGGCCAAAAAAAGAATAGCTAGCTTCGGCAAACACAATTCTTGGTATGTTCACCATTAATCCGAACACATCACCTCCATCTAATCATCGAGATAGTAAAATGGGCGAACGAGCGAAGAGATGTGCAAATGTGCCAACATAATTAATCGTGAATACCTTATTCATCGGATAATGTCATTTTTTTTTCTAATTTTTATTTGAATATTGATTTCATTGGACCAGCTGGGTTGTTTAGCAATAGAACGCCCCAGGGGTCATAGAATTTAATTATGTGAGTGATTAATTTGGAATATTAACTAATAGTGATATGGTAGTCTGGTGTTTGCTTTTGGAACTATTTTTTTAAAAGGTGATAGAAACCTAACGCCCATTTGTCATAGCTAAAGTATCTAAATTGACTTTTAATCATAGCACATTTTTATATGGAAATTTATGTACAGTTTAAAAAGTGAGCGTTTTTTAATTTGCTATTTATTTATTGTTTCATTTATTTATTTTTTTCATAGCAGTGGTCAGGAGGGCAACAATCCTCCTTTCCAAAGAACTTATCTGCAACACGAGAATATTGCTAGTAGCTTGTGTTACTATGTGGATCCAACTTGGAAGTCTTAAAACCCCAATAACAATTCTAGATCATAATATGTAGTAATCAGTTCGATTTGTTGAACAGTCCGACAGTCATTCCATGTACATCTGTCCATGTATATTTAAGATAATTCAGACGGTGTAAATTTCCCTTTCCAGTCCATCCAATTACCATTGTGCGAGATTAATAGATTTCTCTTCCCAATGCGAAGAGCATTATGTTCCATGCCAATTTACCTAAGTCAATTAATAAAACTTTCGCCTTCGGGCACCGAAAATCAAGTTAGGATCATCTCTCCGTACGCCTTTTTGAAACCCCTATAAAAAAAAATAAATGCACTCTTGTCTAACAAAAAATTTGAAATTTTGCATGTAGAAGGGTTTGGCCCAATGAAGACACCTATTACTTTTTGTTAAGATCGGTTATATTTAGGGGATGAAATGGACCAAATACTTAATTTTTGTCGGTTTTTCTGGTCGCTCCAGCGGCCGCAATTATGACCCAAACATCTCGAATTTTTACATGGAGAAGTGGATTGGGCCAAAGAACAATTATGCCTGTTTTGATAAAGATAGGTCAATATTTAGTGGGTCAAATGGACTCTGACTTTTGTGTGAAAAATGCCCAGGAAGGCAGGGCCTCCCCCCACCGAAACGAAATTTTTCACAGTAAATTTATGTTTGTAACAGCGAATTTTTTCATTTTGTACTAACCAGCCGACAAACTTCAGAGGCAATCTGCAACAGAGGTGATGTCCGACGATGGGGAATCTGTTGATCCCCCGGAAACGGACAGTGGCTCGAAGGTTGGAAAGCCCGAGAAGTGACAGATGCGAAGCATTACAAACGTGCTGTTTCGTATATTCGCAAATTCGTGGGCCGAGACGCGAATTTGATCTCGGAGAGGGAGGTTCACCTCATCAAAGGTAAGATGAGTAAGATATGTGAGGAAATTCGAGAGAATTTATCCTCACGCTCTCCATCGCGAACTCGAGATGGACAAGATCTCCTTCCCGAATCTCACTGCTCGCACAAAAGTAGTAGAATCGGCGAAGCCCACTGTCCCCGACAAAGGTGCTAAGCCGATTTCTGACCTGGAGCCCAGTTCTAATCCGAACCCGTGTAAAAATGCACAGGAAAAGCCAATTGTTCTCAAACAAGATCTATTCGTAAGGTCACCATGCTAGCGAAAGTCAGCTGCTTTCTTCTCAAGTCTAATTTCAAAAATTTGAACTTTGTTTACGTTTTCAAAATCCACAATAATGGATTTTGATAGCAAACTCGAGAGGCATCTGATATGCAGCTGGTCTCACTGTGTGACCTTATTAATAGGTATCGTTCTCAGGCTTATGACTAATGAGGGTATATACGCCTTGCTACGGCAAAAATGTGCATAATATACCTTATTTAGGACCAAATGTATTTCACAGTCGATTTATGAATTGTCTGTATAGTTCTATCAACCTAAACGAACCTATATATATCGAACCTCTGCCTTCTTTTGCATTTTTACAAGTTGATTGTTGTCATTTTCGTAGTCCTCAAAAAGTCCTAAATCAGGTTCGTATTGGTCTACGAACAAATTATCATCTCTCAAATTCAGGCAATAGCGCAATTCTTATTGGATGTGTGGCCAATATTTAGAACTTTTCATTAGGAAAGCAATTTTTCAAGCTACACAGTTGTGTCCGCATTCGGATTTATAATATTGTACTTTTGTATTTTAAGATTTTTAGAAGTTCGAATATCTCATTGATCCGAATACTGCTACAACCTGTCAAATTGGCCATCCCATGTCTACCTATTTAAAATTTCTCTGTAATATGTAAAATGCAACAACAACAACGACAAAACCAGCAACCACTTAATTGGAAACCAAAATTTCTAATTCTTGTCTATCAAAGTCGTCTACGTCCGAATCACCCCCAAATCAACCGATTGGTGGAAGTTAGCAGAACATAAATGGGCTTCAATCAATTGCCAGAGACGAAATTGTCAATCGTCTGGCTGTTGGTGGTCCATATTTAGTCAAAAGTGAAACAATTGAATTGTGTTTCACTTGCAATTGCAGGTCAGCTACGAACAGACACACTCTCACACACATTCGAATTATTCAATAGCTCCTTCAGGGATACCATTAACAAACAATAGTCTCCGGAGAGCGGTGGTGCTACGGTGGTGGTGCCTGGTGATGACCATTGTTTTCAGCTGAAGAAAAAAAGTGGCCTTATTTTTTGTAGGGTTTTCACGTTTAGGTCAGCTTATTTAGAATACAGGTCGCAAGCTGCATATAGGATGAAGGAAGTAAGAGGAGGGGGTACCGGGAAGGGGTGTCCCGGTCCTCTATACCATATAATAAATATCCAAAATAAAAAACACACACCGAAAAAATACAATTCAAAGTCATCGTAAAACAAGCAAGGTGCAGGACATACATGTGTAAAACAAGGCTATGAATATTTCGTGGCCATCATTAACTTGTGTGTGAACTTTTTCTGCAAACGGACACAAACACACTCATATACAATCACCCATACAGCGGTTTACAATTATACGAAGTGGCTAAAAGGTTGGATATTTGTTTTTTCGTTTTTCGTAAGAAATAAAGGAGTCAATGTGTCGCGTACACAGATACATACGCGCTGGAGCCGGACGTTATTGGTGTCCACTGTTGGTGTGTTGTATTCTTCTTAAGTATTCCCATGGATTAAAGGCAATGACCGTTTGGTGCGGATATTGCCATGGGGTCACTAATTTTTTTCTTTGACTTTAATTTGGAATGTATTTTGAAAAGAAGGTAAGAACACTTTTTTCAAGGACCAACCAAACCACCTCTATTAGCGTTAATTTTTAAGAATATATTTTTAAGGGACATCTGGAAGTGTAGAATTTTTAGAATATACTTTTCAAGGATCACAAATAGGCGTGAAGTTTTCTGAAAAAAATAAGGACTTCGATAAGCTTAGATCTTTTAAAAATACGTTTTCAGGACTTCGAAAAGCTTGAAATGTTTAAGAATATTTTTTTAAGGACCAACACAAGGACTTTCATAGGCGTGGATTCTTTAAAAAAAATATTTTTTAAGACTTTCATAGACGTGGATTCTTTAAAGATTTTTACGTGGATTTTTTCAAGGACTTCCATAGGCGTGGATTCTATAAAGCATATTTTTTAAAAACTTTCATAGACGTGGATTTTTTCAAGGACTTTCATAGGCGTGCAAAAATCCACGCCTTTGGTAAGGCCTCCAAAAATCTTCCTTAAAATCCACGACCTTGGTAAGGCCTCCAAAAGTCTTCATTAAAGTATTCTTTAAAAATCCACAAGGATTTCATAGGCGTGGATTCTTTAAAGCATATTTTTTAAAAAGACCTCCAAAAAGTCTTGTTTAAAAATCCACGCCTTTGGTAAGGCCTCCAAAAGTCTTGTTTAAAAATCCACGCCTTTGGTAAGGCCTCCAAAAGTCTTCATTAAAAATCCACGCCTTTGGTAATGCCTCCAAAAAAATTCACAAAATCCTAAAAATCCACGCCTTTGGTAGGGTCTCGGAAAAATATTCTTTAAAAAAATGTTCGCTTAGAAGCCCTTAAAGTAGGTTTTCATGTAAAACCTATTCACACAAAAACACCACCTCCCCCACCATATTCGCATAGATTTAGGACGAACTTTATTGTTACTCCTTTACATATTTTGTTGAATGACTGACACTCTTCAGCTATTTTTGGTTTTCGTCACTCAAACCACATGTGAGTGAGGTCAGCGAAGCTAGTTCGCTAGCCAAGTGACGGAACCCCTGACAATTGTGATCCAAATAAATGGATCGCGCATTAAAGGTGGCCGGTCATACACTAGCCAGCCGAAGAGCATTGTTTGGCCAACGAACTGCTTAAAAATTCAATTGATCGTCAGCCAGTACAATGTGAGTATGTTATAGTGTGTGTGTGTGAGTTCGTGTCTGTGTGTGGTTCTGCACAACAATCGCTGCAAGTGCCTTGTTTTGGGGTCATTATTGTTATTGATTGCCTTTTTTGTGGACCACGAGAAGAAAAAATAATGCTCCTGGGAATGCTTCGATGTATCTGCATATATCAATCGTGGTGTTCTCCTCCATTGTTGTTGTTGGTGTTCTGGTTGGCATCTCAGGATGCTTTGTTGCATGGTAGCTTTTTTTGGTTGCTGGCAGTCAATTTGGTCACAAAATCCACACAATGATCCCTAAGCTGAGAGATCTACAGCATTGATTTTGTTCTTTATAATGTTTGTTGTTGTAACTGGCTGCTGCTGTTGTTGTTACTGTTGCTGCTGCTGAAGATTTCGTTTACGGTGCGGGAAATTATCCAATTTTTGGTTGCGTATTTTTGTGAATTTGAATTGAATCTGTACTTCGTCTGACCTGTCAATTTATATAAATCCGCAACTATCAAATAATTCACAGTGCAGGAGGTTTGTATGCCCTCTAGGGGAGTGGGTATGTGTATGCTGATCAGCATGTACTATCTCCTTATTTCCAGTTCGGCCAAACTTCGATTTGGTAGCTGTCAACATGATCGATTTGTTGTAGGACAACGTTATTGGGTGGCCAAATGGCAAAGGCAAACACTCCACAGAAAGCAGCAACAATTTCCAGATATGCAAACATGGATCGATTCCGCAGAGCATATTACAGCTTGTATTCGATGTAAGCAACTGTCCGATGAGATGGATGTCAATCACAACGTAATTAAAATTTATTGGTCATTGCAACCAAGGAGGGAAAACAAAGAAATATTTTTTCATGGTCCTATGGGTTTACAAATAATAGTTTTGGAGGCCTTACCAAAGGCATGAATTTTTAAACAAAATTTTTGAAGGCCTTACCAAAGGCCTGGATTTTTAAAAGTATTTTTTCTATGCTTATCAAGGCTTGTTTTTCTAAAGAATATTTTTCTAGGCCCTATATGAGGCGTGGATTCTTTAAAGAATATTTTTCGAGACCTATACAAGGCGTGGTTTTTAAGAAATATTTTTTCGAGACCTATACAAGGCGTGGTTTTTAAGAAATATTTTTCCGAGCCTTTAATTGGTTTTTCTGTTTACCATTGAGTTGCAAATTTTACCTCACTCCCTAATCGTTACTTTGTTACACTTATCCCTATCTTCGCCGAACATGAACCATAATACCTTCATATTCTTCCATTGATGTGTCTCTATGTGAGAGTGTGTGTGTGTGCATATTGTTGTTAACACATATCGAACTTGTGGATCGCTAATCAAACAG
This sequence comes from Musca vetustissima, assembly GCF_032173495.1. Taxonomy (NCBI): domain Eukaryota; kingdom Metazoa; phylum Arthropoda; class Insecta; order Diptera; family Muscidae; genus Musca; species Musca vetustissima. The sequence continues at coordinate 282,095 of NW_026879812.1, read as the reverse complement.
ATGATCTTGATGCATTTAATAATTGTTACGTTTTTTTCTGCTGCGGTTCTCTTACTGTCAGCCAGCCATCCTGCAGACAAAAAGTCGTTGGTTTTTCGGGTTTTTTTATTTTATTTTGGATTGAAATCGCGATTTGAATCTCCGGAAGCAATATAATCATCGCTGGGGTTAAACGTTGCATGTAAGTAGTTAAGAGATAATTTTATTATGTTTTACTACATGCAAAGCCAGAAAAAAAGAAGGAGAAAAGTAATGCATTGATGGAATCGATTATTTATGAGGAAGAGAAGCGATAATTCGTCACAAAAACTGAAAACAGTGCCTCCAAAGAGAATGTCAAGGTGGTATTTTCATAGAAAACCATGAAAAATTCTTCTTTAAAAAATCCACGCCTTGTGTAGGCCTTGAAAAATTCTTCTTTAAAAAATCCACGCCTTGTGTAGGCCTTGAAAAATTCTTCTTTAAAAAATCCACGCCTTGTGTAGGCCTTGAAAAATTCTTCTTTAAAAAATCCACGCCTTGTGTAGGCCTTGAAAAATTCTTCTTTAAAAAATCCACGCCTTGTGTAGGCCTTGAAAAATTCTTCTTTAAAAAATCCACGCCTTGTGTAGGCCTTGAAAAATTCTTCTTTAAAAAATCCACGCCTTGTGTAGGCCTTGAAAAATTCTTCTTTAAAAAATCCACGCCTTGTGTAGGCCTTGAAAAATTCTTCTTTAAAAAATCCACGCCTTGTGTAGGCCTTGAAAAATTCTTCTTTAAAAAATCCACGCCTTGTGTAGGCCTTGAAAAATTCTTCTTTAAAAAATCCACGCCTTGTGTAGGCCTTGAAAAATTCTTCTTTAAAAAATCCACGCCTTGTGTAGGCCTTGAAAAATTCTTCTTTAAAAAATCCACGCCTTGTGTAGGCCTTGAAAAATTCTTCTTTAAAAAATCCACGCCTTGTGTAGGCCTTGAAAAATTCTTCTTTAAAAAATCCACGCCTTGTGTAGGCCTTGAAAAAGTCTTCTTTAAAAAATCCACGCCTTGTGTAGGCCTTGAAAAAGTCTTCTTTAAAAAATCCACGCCTTGTGTAGGCCTTGAAAAATTCTTCTTTAAAAAATCCACGCCTTGTGTAGGCCTTGAAAAAGTCTTCTTTAAAAAATCCACGCCTTGTGTAGGCCTTGAAAAAGTCTTCTTTAAAAAATCCACGCCTTGTGTAGGCCTTGAAAAAGTCTTCTTTAAAAAATCCACGCCTTGTGTAGGCCTTGAAAAAGTCTTCTTTAAAAAATCCACGCCTTGTGTAGGCCTTGAAAAAGTCTTCTTTAAAAAATCCACGCCTTGTGTAGGCCTTGAAAAAGTCTTCTTTAAAAAATCCACGCCTTGTGTAGGCCTTGAAAAAGTCTTCTTTAAAAAATCCACGCCTTGTGTAGGCCTTGAAAAAGTCTTCTTTAAAAAATCCACGCCTTGTGTAGGCCTTGAAAAAGTCTTCTTTAAAAAATCCACGCCTTGTGTAGGCCTTGAAAAAGTCTTCTTTAAAAAATCCACGCCTTGTGTAGGCCTTGAAAAAGTCTTCTTTAAAAAATCCACGCCTTGTGTAGGCCTTGAAAAAGTCTTCTTTAAAAAATCCACGCCTTGTGTAGGCCTTGAAAAAGTCTTCTTTAAAAAATCCACGCCTATTGTAGTCCTTGAAAAAGTCTTCTTTAAAAACTCCACGCCTCTTATGGGTCTTGAAAAAGTCTTCTTTAAAAACTCCACGCCTCTTATGGGTCTTGAAAAAGTCTTCTTTAAAAACTCCACGCCTCTTATGGGCCTTGAAAAAGTCTTCTTTAAAAAATCCACGCCTTGTGTAGGCCTTGAAAAAGTCTTCTTTAAAAAATCCACGCCTTGTGTAGGCCTTGAAAAAGTCTTCTTTAAAAAATCCACGCCTTGTGTAGGCCTTGAAAAAGTCTTCTTTAAAAAATCCACGCCTTGTGTAGGCCTTGAAAAAGTCTTCTTTAAAAAATCCACGCCTTGTGTAGGCCTTGAAAAAGTCTTCTTTAAAAAATCCACGCCTTGTGTAGGCCTTGAAAAAGTCTTCTTTAAAAAATCCACGCCTTGTGTAGGCCTTGAAAAAGTCTTCTTTAAAAAATCCACGCCTTGTGTAGGCCTTGAAAAAGTCTTCTTTAAAAAATCCACGCCTTGTGTAGGCCTTGAAAAAGTCTTCTTTAAAAAATCCACGCCTTGTGTAGGCCTTGAAAAAGTCTTCTTTAAAAAATCCACGCCTTGTGTAGGCCTTGAAAAAGTCTTCTTTAAAAAATCCACGCCTTGTGTAGGCCTTGAAAAAGTCTTCTTTAAAAAATCCACGCCTTGTGTAGGCCTTGAAAAAGTCTTCTTTAAAAAATCCACGCCTTGTGTAGGCCTTGAAAAAGTCTTCTTTAAAAAATCCACGCCTTGTGTAGGGCCTTGAAAAAGTCTTCTTTAAAAAATCCACGCCTTGTGTAGGCCTTGAAAAAGTCTTCTTTAAAAAATCCACGCCTTGTGTAGGCCTTGAAAAAGTCTTCTTTAAAAAATCCACGCCTTGTGTAGGCCTTGAAAAAGTCTTCTTTAAAAAATCCACGCCTTGTGTAGGCCTTGAAAAAGTCTTCTTTAAAAAATCCACGCCTTGTGTAGGCCTTGAAAAAGTCTTCTTTAAAAAATCCACGCCTTGTGTAGGCCTTGAAAAAGTCTTCTTTAAAAAATCCACGCCTTGTGTAGGCCTTGAAAAAGTCTTCTTTAAAAAATCCACGCCTTGTGTAGGCCTTGAAAAAGTCTTCTTTAAAAAATCCACGCCTTGTGTAGGCCTTGAAAAAGTCTTCTTTAAAAAATCCACGCCTTGTGTAGGCCTTGAAAAAGTCTTCTTTAAAAAATCCACGCCTTGTGTAGGCCTTGAAAAAGTCTTCTTTAAAAAATCCACGCCTTGTGTAGGCCTTGAAAAAGTCTTCTTTAAAAAATCCACGCCTTGTGTAGGCCTTGAAAAAGTCTTCTTTAAAAAATCCACGCCTTGTGTAGGCCTTGAAAAAGTCTTCTTTAAAAAATCCACGCCTTGTGTAGGCCTTGAAAAAGTCTTCTTTAAAAAATCCACGCCTTGTGTAGGCCTTGAAAAAGTCTTCTTTAAAAAATCCACGCCTTGTGTAGGCCTTGAAAAAGTCTTCTTTAAAAAATCCACGCCTTGTGTAGGCCTTGAAAAAGTCTTCTTTAAAAAATCCACGCCTTGTTTAAAAAATCCACGCCTTGTAGGCCTTGAAAAAGTCTTCTTTAAAAAATCCACGCCTTGTGTAGGCCTTGAAAAAGTCTTCTTTAAAAAATCCACGCCTTGTGTAGGCCTTGAAAAAGTCTTCTTTAAAAAATCCACGCCTTGTGTAGGCCTTGAAAAAGTCTTCTTTAAAAAATCCACGCCTTGTGTAGGCCTTGAAAAAGTCTTCTTTAAAAAATCCACGCCCTGCGTAGGCCTTGAAAAAGTCTTCTTTAAAAAATCCACGCATTGGGTAGGCCTTGAAAAAGTCTTCTTTAAAAAATCCACGCCTTGAAAAAGTCCTCTTTAAAAACCCCACGCCTCGTGTAGGCCTTGAAAAAGTCTTGTTTAAAAACCCCACACCTTGAAAAAGTCTTCTTTAAAAACCCCACGCCTCGTGTAGGCCTTGAAAAAGACTTGTTTAAAAAATCCACGCTTTGTGTGGATCCTTGAAAAAGTCTTGTTTAAAAAATCCACGCCTTGTGTGGATCCTTGAAAAAATATTGATTAATAATCCACGCCTTGTGTAGGCCTTGAAAAAATATTATTTAAAAAATCCACGCCTCATATAGGTTTTTAAAATTGTTTCTTTAAAAAAAATGATATTTGATAAATTTATCCTGCAACCGACCTTAGCTATTCCTACAAGTACTCCTGATAAAAGTAAGCGAAGTAATTTGTTAATGAGTTCATATTTTGTTTCCAACGACCTGGTGGTGTTGTTCTTGTTCAGCAGATTAATATCTGCTGATACGGCTATTCAACTCTTCGCCCAAGCCATCGAAGCGTGTGGGGTAAGCCAGCCTGCGATATCCCATTTGAGTAGCCGTTAAGCACAACCAAAAAAACCGAAAAAAACTTAACGGCTGATCGCTCATAATTTTCATCAATCTGATTTTGATCAAGAGGCAAATGGTTTTGCACGGTGTGTGCGTATTTTTATTACCAGGCTTAACGATGAGCTAACCGAAGGTCCGAACAAGTAACATGGCAACAGAGCAACGTTAAGGCCCTTTACGAAGTTACCCAGGAATGATGAAGAAACTAAAACAACCCACCCGTAAGGTTTGATATTTTAAACCCCCCAGATGTCTTATCAACTGACGCCCCATTCGCAATTATCAAATTAAAAATGCCGACTCCCCTTAGACATCGTCAAAAAAAAAAAAAAAAAAAAAAATAAGCAACAAAAAAATCGAAAACGTAAATCCTCATATTAAATATCTCAAATCACCTGATTGGCCAATAGGCGGAGCATGACTCCAACCATCGACATCGCATCCCATCTCTCCGTTCACACAGCATCCCAGTTGGTGTGTATGTCTGTGTGTGTTTGTGTTTCTTGGCGGATAAATTATGATTTTAAAGAGTTGCAGAGAGATGCAACTTCGTCTTTGGCAAAAAATATGTTGTTGTGTTATTGGTGCAACACAAGGTTGCAAGTGGTATGGGTCTCCTTATGTGTGTGTGTACTCAAGAAATTAAGCTTAGCCTATTAAGTGGGAAGTGCCTCGTTTTGTTTTTGTTGTTGACTTTTCAGCAACTGCTTTTTCACGATTGCCCCAATGAGAGAGGGAGATGCTGGATCTTGTTAAAGGTGCGATATATTCCGGTTTTGTGTTTCTTGCGGATTTTTTCTGTGGTATGTTTGTTGTAATACTGGTATTGGATTTCACAACAACAAAAACAAAAGTAGCACAATCGCCAAGCATTTGCTGTAATCTTGTAATATGTTGCAATATATTTGTCAGGTTTTTTAATTTTAAAATGTTGAAGGATTTTTTTCGATCTTGAATTTAATCGTAATTTTTTAAATAAGTGGCCGTATGGGGGACAATCTTTTCTAGGAATCTATATGGGTATTTAAGTGGCTTGCAAATGACTTGATAACATTTAGAGGTCCTTTATTGATAGACTTTATTCTATACCAGAAGAACCCGATAATAGTACACATTCTATAGAATAAAACCAGTAAGGAAAGTTCAAAAGTCGGACGGGCCGACTATATGATACCCTTCACCACTTTAGTTACATACAAGATTTGCTAATATGTACAATATCCTGTAGATAGAACATACATAACATCCTTTTAGGACCTTTAAAATGGAATCGGATTGGAACAAAATTTTTATTTGGTACACCATTTCGATGAAATCAGATGGAAATATAAATGGAAGCTATATCTAAACCTGAGAAGGAGTCTGTCACAGTGGGACTGGCAGTTAATGACGAAAAGACCAAGCTGATGGTATCAACGCGCAAGACGTCCAGTAGACCCGGGTCAATTGTGGAACTTGAAAACTACAGCTTCGAGGTAGTGAACGTTTTTATATACCCCGGTACCACCATAAACAAAACTAATCACATCAGCTTTGAAATCCGGAGGAGAATAGTGTTGACCAACATATGCTACTATGGTCTGAGTAAGGAACTCAAAAGCCAAAAGGCCACCTCTCGCCAGACCAAACTCACACTCTACAAGACCCTGATATTGCCCGTGCTGTTGTATGGATCTGAAGCATGGGTACTTGCGCAAGCAGATGAGACAGCTCTTGGAGTGTTTGAGAGAAAATTTCTCCGGAAGATCTATGGGTCGATCTGCGTCGATGGTGAATATCACCGTCGAATGAACCATGAGCTATACAATCTATTCTCAGACATCGACATAGTCAGACGGATCGAGCTGCCAACGTAGTCGCTGGCTAGGCCATAGTGAGAGAATGGATGAAGATGCCCCAGCTCAAAAGGCATATAAAAGCGAGCCAAGTGAAGGCTTACGCAGAAGGTGAAGGCCACGAATCCGATGGAAAGATCAAGTAGAAGACAAAATCCCGGAAAATGGTCTTTCAAATTGGATGAGATGCACACAAGACCGACGCGCCTGGAAATCTTTTTTAAGCTTATGGAACAACCGTTCTGTCATAAGCCAGCTATGTAAGCAAGTAATATCTAAACCTGAACCGATTTAAAAAAAAATACTCTCCGCAATATTTTATGTATAGCAAACATAGATAAGCTCCTCGGTGCATCATTTGCATGCAATTGGACGAAAATATATATGGGAACTATATCTAAATCTGAACCGATTTCAACAAAACTTCACTGACATCAAACTGAACTTAATTCAGTTCGCTATGCAAAATTTGGTCCCAATCGGACAAATATTGGGAGTTTGATGCACCATTTTATTAAAATCGGACGAAAATATATAGGGGAGCTATATCTAAATCTGAACCGATTTTCTCCAATTTCAATAGGGTACGTCCTTGGGCCAAATAAATAAGCTGTGCCAATTTTCATCCAATTCGGATAATAAATGTGACCTGAACTTTGCTCATAAAAAAAAGAAGACCCCTATTTTTTGATAATGATGAGATAATATTTAGGGGATGAAATAGACCATCGAATAGACGAAGATCGGGTCAAATGGATCCAGACTTTTGTGTGAAAAATTACAAAATTTGTTATTAATATCAATTCTATTGTTGTATGTAATATTTACAGGGGTCTTCCTATTCTGATATTATCTAGTATTACAATTATCACACTAGAGGGGAGAAATGTCGCACTAATTGCTACGAAATGTTTCATGAAGTTCCGGTTATGGTCAAGGACAACTCTTATAATTTTCGGTGATGATCAGATAAAATTTTGAAATGGAATGGACGGAAAACTTAATTTTTGTTTGTCTTTCAAGTCGCTCTATAGGTCACAATTATAAGCCGTATATTACACTGGGGAAGGAATCTGGCCAACTAATTAGAAGGGCCTTTGTAATGATCTGTCACTATACAGCGGGTCAAGCCAACCAAGACCTTTATGTGTGAAATGAAAAAAAATGCATGTTATGGTATAAATGTTCATCTCGGAAAAACAAGATTCGGAAAATATGTCAGCGTTCGAAAGAGGTACTGTTGACCTCTAATCGGCCAAGAGGACGTAAATATCACGAAATATTGCCCATATAGATTGGTTCGGTGATAGTTATGTAGGGTTTCATATAGCCGACCCGTCCGACTATACTGCTCCGGTAACTGGTTTTATAATGGAGATTTGGCGACCAATAAGAAGCCATTGTGCCAAATTACAGCGTATTCGGTCAAAAAACGCACACAAATACCCCACAACACGGAAGATTTGGAGGTAACGTTATAATTGGGGTTATGCCTGAACGTGAAAAGATATAACCCATTACAACAGACAGACGGACATGACCAAAATCATATTTTACGCTGATCAAGAATATATATAATATTATTTATATTATCGGAAATGATTATTTCAATGGGTTATGGGTGAAAATACTTGAAGAGTAATTCTTCAAAATTTGATCCAAATATCTCTATTATTGAAAATGTTACAGCATTTTTCATACGCGTCACTGTTTCTGGACGGACAATATATGATATGTACAGAAGAATCCAGGAGAAATATTTGCCAAAAGTCAAAATCTTGATCAATTTAAAAAACAGCGAAGTACGATTATAACGAACTAGTAGGGACCAAGCAAATTTGTTCGTTGTAGAATAAGTTCGTTATATCCAAGGTAAGGCAAAGGATTAGATTAAAAAATATATATATAATATATTTATAGCAAGTACGTTATAACCGAATTTAAATAAAGGAAAACTAAAAATTGGCACTGAAAAAATAGTTTGCTATAAAAAAGTTCGCTATATCCGTAGTTCGCTATAAGAGTAAATATTTGTATGGAAAATATATCTTTAAACTTCGGGACCAGGAAATGTCTTCACTATAAAGATAGTTCGTTATAACCGGTGTTCGAAAAAATCATACTCGTCTGTATTATGTAATAATTATAATGAATTACCGAGTCGATTCTCAATGTAATATGTTCTAACATTTCCCACTGGGATGGTATTAGAAGGCGCTTAGGCATCTATGGGCTTCGTAGGAAATTTAAAAATGTTCAACATTCTGAGATTATGAGGGAATTAAGTGGAAAAGTGTGGTGATGGGTCCCATATTTAGAATTGATCTATGATTACTAAAAATATAACTTTATTTAATTTTGGGGTTAATTCAGGTTCTCAACTAACTTTATATGAGATTTACAAGTCTTCAAAACGTTATCCCATCGTAGTTTGGTAAAATATTAGGTTATACAAAACTCGAGTCAAATCGGATATTTCGCTTGATATTATAAATGTTTTCTTCAGCAAATAAATTAATTCTTCAAAAATAGTGTACCGATATCTTTCTTTGAAATTTATTAATGTTTGGAAAGCAAGTCACTCATAATCGAACTCTTATCAAAGAGTTCAAAATGTATTCTGTTTTTTTATATTTTAAATGCTATCTGGTCGACAGCAAGAATTTTAGATTGAATCCTTTAAAAGTCTTAATCGTATAGTATTTTAGGACACACTCAAGCAAGTAGCTCTGGAGTGCGAAATCAATTACGGTTGTTTTCTTCCTGGCGATTCTTTCCTCTAGAAAAATCAATTTCATCATCACTTTTAGAAATTACTTTCAATATCTCCCCCCTCTCACCCGTCCATTCCAACTACAGTCCAAGCCAAGATAACGAATGAAATAAAGCATAACAATTTTTGAAAGAATACTAAATATCACACATATGATGGACGGACAAACAAAAATAAATAAATAAAATGGGGCCAAATAATAATAAAGTTTATAAAAGCCCATTAATAATCAAAAGGACATCAAAAAAGGATAATCTCTCTCTAGCTCGGTGAAGGCACGTGGGTGGAATGCCGTGGAAAATGGAAAATGACTTTCAATAGTTTATTACAAGTGGACACGAGACAATCGTAGATTTACACACTAACATAAATTTATCGAAGCACACCGAAAGTGACAAAAAACGAGACACACCATAATAACCACCCCACCTACCACCCCCTTACTAACCCTTTGACGTAAAGAAAAGGGTCAGTGTAAAAAATCGTAAAATAAAAAAAGAAACGAGCAGGAAAACTATAAAATATTATCTGTTTCAAAACAGAAAATCGACTTGATTCAATATGTGACAGTGACAACGATGGTGGGTGGACAATGACACGACAGCGGAGACGTCGTTGGTCACTTGGTCACACATGACTGTTTTTTTTTTCAATTACGTCAATGAATCCGAAAGAGTTTTACGTTTGTATTTCATGGTTGTTGCCTTTGAATGTTGTTGTGTGAGTGAGATTTCCAATACACATGGCACAAACACACAGGATCAAGTTTACGAAAAAAGGACATTCATTCTGTTTTCTTCTATTTTTAATACAGTCAAAGCGATAAAATAAACGAAAGGTTTCTTTAGGATTATAGAAATATTTATGGACTATCTTAAAGCACGAACAACAACAACACTACAAATTTGGTGTCCTTATTAAGATTTGCCACCCCTTCGCTTATAAACACACACACCGCGCCTTACCTTAGGAATCTTTTCATGTGAAGTTTGGTGCAAATTCTTCTATTGGCTTCCAAAATAGCGCCTTACGCTGACAAATATCTCCATTGGCTTCAATAATTGATTTCAGTATTTAATGCCCTACATAAATTTGTTGTAAATCCTAAGAGGCTGGTGGACAGCAAAAGAAAATTCGTTCAACTCTTTCTTCGGGCAATCCTTGTCGAAACTTTATTAGGGTGTCTAGATGGAAGATTTTTGTAGAGAAGGCGAGGATTTTCTTAAAAATATTTTTTTCAGGGCTTCAAAAAAGGCGTAGATTTTTAAAGAATACTTTTTTAAGGACCAAAACAAGGGGTGATTTTTTAAAGAATATTTTTTCAAGGCCAAAAAGGCGTAGATTTTTTAAAGAATATTTTTTTTAAAGATTAATACAAAGCGTGAATTTTTTTGGGTGGCGTAGGGGATGATAGATACCAAGCAACGGCTCTGAATGGCTTTAACATGGTGAAGTCCAGGCTTATCTTGGCCCCTCTTTCATCTCAATTGTGGACATTGACTTCCCCGCGGTGCCACCTGGGGAGCTATTTTCACCACCCGATGAAATCGTGAGCTAATATGTGCCGCGAGTTTACCCATAAGAACTAAAAAAAGGGTTGAGGCGTCGGGTTAGTTGCCCACTCTCGGAAAACCCAACCTACTATGAGAAAGCAAAAAAAAGAAAACCAAACCCCCCTGCGAATCTGCACTTGGAATGTGTGCACGTTGTACAGAACAGGCGCAGTGTTCGCTTTGGCGAATGTACTCAAAAAGTACAAAGCCGATATTATTGCCTTACATCAAATGCGATGGAAAGGGACTGGCGTAAGTACATCAGATGATTAAGTCCTGTATTATAGCTGCCATGAAACGAGACATGAATTTGGCTGCGGATTTATCGTTAACAGGAGAATAAAAGACCTCGTCTCCAGATTCACTCCAGTAGATGGGCGAATTGCTATAATATATATAAAAGCGATGTTATTCTACATCAGTCTCATGTGCGCCCATGCTCCGACCGACGATAAAGATGAACAGACCAAAGATATATTTTACGAGCGCCTAGAAACAGCATATGACCGTTTCCCTGGCCATGACATTAAAATTCTGCTAGGAGATTTTAATGTAAAATCGAAGGGAAAATATGAAGAAACATCAGACAACGGCAATAGGTTGATTGACTTCCGGCAGCAAAAAACTTGGTAGTTAGCAGCACCAGATTCAAGCATTTCGATATCCACAAGGCCACTTGGATTTCTCCCGATCGAATAACGAGAAATCAATCAAATTGTGACAGCCAAGGTACACCCCGTCCTAATGTAGCAGCAAAGGTGCGATCTAATGTAACACGGAAACTCGACGTCGATAAGCTGAAAATACTGCAAACTTACCCAACTGCTTGACGAAAGCACCCCTTGTCCCGATAATAATATAGAAGCACAGTGGCAGATAATTGCCCACTCCCTAAAAGCTGCAGCAAAAGCAATACTTGGGTACCAAAGACCACCATCAAGAAATCCGTGGTACGATCAGGAGTGTCGTAATGCTACTGATATGAAAAACGCAGCGTATAGGGCAACCATGCGGACAGTAGCAACACGTAATGCGATAGAGAACTACCGGGAGAAATTTTCAGAAAAAAGAAGAAAGAACAAGAAAAACGTGAGCGTGAGCAAATAGAGATGTACAGGAGTCAGAATGAAGTCCGAAAATTCTACCAACGGGTAAAACACCAACCCGAAGGCTTTAGTGCAGGTACATCCTCCTGAAGAGGTGAAGAGGATACCCAAGAACCAATAATATATGACGGTATAGAGTATATACCACCTAGCCAAGATGAAGTTAGAACTATCCAAGACTGGTGGTCAGATGCTGTTAAGGACCATGCACCAGCTGATTAGTACAATTTGGCTAGAAGAATGCATGCACAATGATTGGAACCTCAGCATCCTGTGTCCCGTGCACAAAAAAGAAGACAAGACGATATGTGCCAACTATAGAGGAATAAGTCTCCTTCCCATCGCATATAAAGTGCTATCCAGCGTACTGTGTGAACGACTGAAGCCAATGGTCAATGACATTATTGGACCATATGCGGCTTCCGACCTGTCAAATCCACCATTGACCAGATTTTCACTCTGCGCCAGATTCTGGAAAAAAATCCACGAATAACACATCGACACATTCCACCAATTTGTCGACTATAAAGCCGCATTCGACAGCTCTATCCGTTCAGAGGTGTTTAAAACCATGTCTGCGTTTGGCATTCCTGCAAAATAATTTCGGCTATACAGGATAACTGACACAAGATCTAACTGCTGATCGTCGGAAGTCGGAAGGGACCTCTCGGAGACCTTTAATACCGAACGAGTATTCAAACAAGGTGACAGTTTGTCGTGTGACCATTTTAACATCCCGCTGGAAAAAGTCATACGAGAGGCAAAAGTGAACCAAACAACACATATTACTCGCCTACGCCGATGACATCGACATAATGGGTCGAACACTGAGAGCGGTAACAGCCTTGAACAAATTGAGAAGAAGTCTGCCACAGTGGGTCTGGCAGTAAACGGCGAGAAGACCAAGCTGATGGTATCAACTCGCAAGACGTCCAGTAGACTCGGACCAACTGTGGACCTTGAGAACTACAGCTTCGATGTAGTCAAAGATTTTATATACCTTGGTACCGCCATAAAAAAACGAATGGCATCAGTTTTGAAATTCGGATAATGATGGCCAACAGATGTTACTATGGTCTCAGTAAGCAACTCAAAAGCAAGGCCACCTCCCGCCAGACGAAACTCACGCTGATACTACCCGTGCTATTATATGGATCTGAAGCATAGGTACTTGCGCAAGCAAGATGAGGCAGCTCGTATTGAGCTGCAGCGACTACGTTGCCTACGTTGTTGTGAGAATGAATGAAGATGCCCCAGCCCAGAAGGCATATAAAAGCGACCCAGCTGATGGTTCACGCAGAAGGAGAAGGCCAAGAATACGATAAAAAGATCAAGTCGAAGACAACATTGCCGAAAATGGTCTTTCAAATTGGAAAAACTGCGCAAAAGACCGACGCGCCTGGAAATCTTTTTTGAGCTCGGCTTACGGAACGAAAGTTCTGTCACAAGCCAGCTAAGTAAGTAAGTAATACAAGGCGTGGATTTTTTAAAGAATATTTTTTCAAGGATTAATACAAGGCGTGGATTTTTTAAAGAATATTTTTTCAAGGATTAATACAAGGATTAATACAAGGCGTGGATTTTTTAAAGAATATTTTTTCAAGGATTAATACAAGGCGTGGATTTTTTAAAGAATATTTTTTCAAGGATTAATACAAGGCGTGGATTTTTTAAAGAATATTTTTTCAAGGATTAATACAAGGCGTGGATTTTTTAAAGAATATTTTTTCAAGGATTAATACAAGGCGTGGATTTTTTAAAGAATATTTTTTCAAGGATTAATACAAGGCGTGGATTTTTTAAAGAATATTTTTTCAAGGATTAATACAAGGCGTGGATTTTTTAAAGAATATTTTTTCAAGGATTAATACAATGCGTGGATTTTTTAAAGAATATTTTTTCAAGGATTAATACAAGGCGTGGATTTTTTAAAGAATATTTTTTCAAGGATTAATACAAGGCGTGGATTTTTTAAAGAATATTTTTTCAAGGATTAATACAAGGCGTGGATTTTTTAAAGAATATTTTTTCAAGGATTAATACAAGGCGTGGATTTTTTAAAGAATATTTTTTCAAGGATTAATACAAGGCGTGGATTTTTTAAAGAATATTTTTTCAAGGATTAATACAAGGCGTGGATTTTTAAAGAATATTTTTTCAAGGATTAATAATACAAGGCGTGGATTTTTTAAAGAATATTTTTTCAAGGATTAATACAAGGCGTGGATTTTTTAAAGAATATTTTTTCAAGGATTAATACAAGGCGTGGATTTTTTAAAGAATATTTTTTCAAGGATTAATACAAGGCGTGGATTTTTAAAGAATATTTTTTCAAGGATTAATACAAGGCGTGGATTTTTTAAAGAATATTTTTTCAAGGATTAATACAAGGCGTGGATTTTTAAAGAATATTTTTTCAAGGATTAATACAAGGCGTGGATTTTTAAAGAATATTTTTTCAAGGATTAATACAAGGCGTGGATTTTTAAAGAATATTTTTTCAAGGATTAATACAAGGCGTGGATTTTTAAAGAATATTTTTTCAAGGATTAATACAAGGCGTGGATTTTTAAAGAATATTTTTTCAAGGATTAATACAAGGCGTGGATTTTTAAAGAATATTTTTTCAAGGATTAATACAAGGCGTGGATTTTTAAAGAATATTTTTTCAAGGATTAATACAAGGCGTGGATTTTTAAAGAATATTTTTTCAAGGATTAATACAAGGCGTGGATTTTTAAAGAATATTTTTTCAAGGATTAATACAAGGCGTGGATTTTTAAAGAATATTTTTTCAAGGATTAATACAAGGCGTGGATTTTTAAAGAATATTTTTTCAAGGATTAATACAAGGCGTGGATTTTTAAAGAATATTTTTTCAAGGATTAATACAAGGCGTGGATTTTTTAAAGAATATTTTTTCAAGGATTAATACAAGGCGTGGATTTTTTAAAGAATATTTTTTCAAGGATTAATACAAGGCGTGGATTTTTTAAAGAATATTTTTTCAAGGATTAATACAAGGCGTGGATTTTTTAAAGAATATTTTTTCAAGGATTAATACAAGGCGTGGATTTTTTAAAGAATATTTTTTCAAGGATTAATACAAGGCGTGGATTTTTTAAAGAATATTTTTTCAAGGATTAATACAAGGCGTGGATTTTTTAAAGAATATTTTTTCAAGGATTAATACAAGGCGTGGATTTTTTAAAGAATATTTTTTCAAGGATTAATACAAGGCGTGGATTTTTTAAAGGATATTTTTTCAAGGATTAATACAAGGCTTGAAAGCAGTACCCTTTTAGCTCTGTTTATTGAATACGTTTATCAGCATTTATCCTTTTCTTAGCCAGTTTTATGGTCCAGTTATTTTTCTCCTATCAATCGCAGGACACTCAGTGACAAATTTTCTCCAGACTAATTCAGTCAATCTTGTGTGAAATTGATTGTAATTGTAATAACTGTCATATATCAATAGGGTGGCGGTCAGCTTCGGTGGGGATTAGGATAAGGGCTCTTCAAAAATTAATTACTTTTTTTAAGATTTTCAATATGGACTTTTGTTTCACAAAGATCCTTGAAAAAATGTTTAAAAAACACGCCTATTTTAAAAAAAATCCCGGATTTTTTGGTTGGTCCTTGAAAAAATCCATTCTACTTCAAATCCAAGCCATTTTTCATCATCAAACAAATCAGGCAATTGAATGCTGGCTGATTTATTTGTGATTGGATGCAATAACAAGAGGACGAAGAATAAACGATTTATGCCAACTAATCTTAATATGCTGTTCAATTGGAGAATAACAACTCTGACAAAAAATTCAAAAGCTTAGCTTAAATATTACCCTGCCGATTGGCTGCTGCGGCTGAGTAGCTAGTTGATGATTTTTCCATTTGTTTTGGCATGGAACGACTTGATCGACTGATTGGCTTCCGTGGAATAATTCGAGTTTTTTTGCTGACTTTTAGAGACCACACGAATCTCTGGGTTCTTCACATCACATGGCTTGTCGGCTCAGGCGAACGACGGACCACATCTGTTGTCATCTGACGTCAATGGCCTGACATGTTTATTACTTTCGTTGCATGCAAATTTGTAAAATACTGCCAAGAGATCCCGTGTGGCAAAGATTGAATTGCGGCACAACAATAATTCTATGGTTTCTGATCGCCAACAACCTCTCTAGACAATACAAAACTACGAATTGGACCATAACAATACTCAAAACGGCACAAAAATTCAATTAAATGTGACATTTTGTGTTTTAGAAGAAAAAAATCGCAACAAAAACAACAACAATACAACAAATGTTTTTCTTGTTGAAATAATGTTTTCCACTGATGCTGCTAAGCTATCAAGACAATCAGGCTGAGAGGCATGGTCATACCCAGTGAACCAATTTTGAAGGCGTGGATTTTTTAAAATTATTTCTTTAAGGATCAAAACAAGGCGTGGATTTTTTTAAGAATATTTTTTCAAGGCCTTACCAAAGGCGTGGATTTTTTTAAAGAATATTTTTTCAAAGGCCCTACAAAGGGCGTGGATTTTTTAAAGAATATTTTTTCAAAGGCCCTACAAAAGGCGTGGATTTTTTTAAAGAATATTTTTTCAAGGCTTCAAATAAGGCGTGGATTTTTTAAAGAATATTTTTTCAAGGCCCTACCAAAGGCGTGGATTTTTTAAAGAATATTTTTTCAAGGCTTCAAATCAAGGCGTGGATTTTTTAAAGAATATTTTTTCAAGGCTTCAAATTTTTTAAAGAATATTTTTTCAAGGCTTCAAATCAAGGCGTGGATTTTTTAAAGAATATTTTTTCAAGGCTTCAAATCAAGGCGTGGATTTTTTAAAGAATATTTTTTCAAGGCTTCAAATCAAGGCGTGGATTTTTTAAAGAATATTTTTTCAAGGCTTCAAATAAGGCGTGGATTTTTTAAAGAATATTTTTTACAAGGCTTCAAATATTTTTTCAAGGCGTGGATTTTTTAAAGAATATTTTTTCAAGGCTTCAAATAAGGCGTGGATTTTTTAAAGAATATTTTTTCAAGGCTTCAAATAAGGCGTGGATTTTTTAAAGAATATTTTTTACAAGGCTTCAAATAAGGCGTGGATTTTTTAAAGAATATTTTTTCAAGGCTTCAAATAAGGCGTGGATTTTTTAAAGAATATTTTTTACAAGGCTTCAAATAAGGCGTGGATTTTTTAAAGAATATTTTTTCAAGGCTTCAAATAAGGCGTGGATTTTTTAAAGAATATTTTTTCAAGGCTTCAAATAAGGCGTGGATTTTTTAAAGAATATTTTTTCAAGGCTTCAAATCAAGGCGTGGATTTTTTAAAGAATATTTTTTCAAGGCTTCAAATCAAGGCGTGGATTTTTTAAAGAATATTTTTTCAAGGCTTCAAATCAAGGCGTGGATTTTTTAAAGAATATTTTTTCAAGGCTTCAAATAAGGCGTGGATTTTTTAAAGAATATTTTTTCAAGGCTTCAAATAAGGCGTGGATTTTTTAAAGAATATTTTTTCAAGGCTTCAAATAAGGCGTGGACTTTTTAAAGAATATTTTTTCAAGGCTTCAAATCAAGGCGTGGATTTTTTAAAGAATATTTTTTCAAGGCTTCAAATCAAGGCGTGGATTTTTTAAAGAATATTTTTTCAAGGCTTCAAATCAAGGCGTGGATTTTTTAAAGAATATTTTTTCAAGGCTTCAAATCAAGGCGTGGATTTTTTAAAGAATATTTTTTCAAGGCTTCAAATAAGGCGTGGACTTTTTAAAGAATATTTTTTCAAGGCTTCAAATCAAGGCGTGGATTTTTTAAAGAATATTTTTTCAAGGCTTCAAATCAAGGCGTGGATTTTTTAAAGAATATTTTTTCAAGGAAACGAGATAGACCCATGGTTTCTTTTGAGAATATGCATAGAATCACCTTCTGAGTCGATTTATGCATGTCCGTCCGTCCGTCCGTAGATATTAAATTGTAAACAAAGTACAGGTCGCATTTATGATCCGATTTGGATGCAATTTGGCGCAAGTCACTTATTTGGCCCAAGGACGAACCCTATTGAAATTGAAGAAAATCGGGTCAGATTTAGATATAGCTCCCATATATATTTTAGTCCGATTTAAGGTAAAAGGGCCACCAATGTCGCTGTATATCTTTCGATTTGCACGAAATTTGGCACAGCGTACTGAATTAGGTCCAGAATGATGTGTGCAAAGTTTCCTGAAAATCGGTTAAGAATTAGATTTTGCTCCCGTATATAGTTTCGTCCGATTTTATGTAAATGGTGTCGCGAAGTCCCTAGATATCATTCGATTTGCACGAAATTTGGCATAGAGCACTGAATTAGATCGAGAGTGATGTGTGCAAAGTTTCGTGAAAATCGGTCCAGATAAAAGTATAGTTCCCATATATATATTCGACCGATTTTATGTAAATGGTGCACCAATGTCCCTATATATCTTTCGATTTGCACGAAATTTTGCAATGGGTATTGATTTGAGTCTTGAATTATGTGTGTCAAGTTTCGAAAAAATCGGGTCAAATTAATATATATCTCACATATATATTTTCGTCCGATTTGAGGTAAATGGGGCACCAAAGTCCCTATATGTCTTTCTTTTTACTCGAAATTTGGCATAGGGTACTGAATTAGGTCCAGAATGATGTGTGCTATGTTTCGTGAAAATCGGTTCAGATTTAGTTATAGCTCCCATATATATTTGTGTACTATTTAATGTAAATTGATTGACACAACGTACTGAAATTAGTATTCCTTCGACGTCTGTTAGAATACACATGTTGAATATACCCAAAGTGGTGAAGGGTATCATATAGTCGGCTCAGTCCGACTTTACTACTTCACTTACTGGTTTTATTGAATATTTTTTCGAAGCTTCAAATAAGGCATGGATTTGTTTGCTGGGTTAATATACATAACATACATCTGAAGTTGCATGTATGTACGGTTTTACATATTTACATTTGTCTAAACGATAATGATGTCCGCACAACAACAACCAACGACAACAACATCAAATCAATAGCGGAAAATAATAAGAAACCATTTGATTGGAAATTTATTTTATTTGAAACGACCAACGAACGTTCGTCCGTTCGTCGTCGTCGTCGTTTGCCGTAATGAATGACATATGTTTGATTTCGATTTGAAAATTATGTCGTCGCCCGTAACCGCAATTATCGTATTGAGTTACATTAATTACCGTAATTTACATACAAATCGAGTAGCTCGTCGTCGCCATTGTCGTTTTTAATCGTTTGTTTTTATTGAATTAAGATTTTTATTAGCTGTCGTTGAAATGTCTACGAAGATAGATAGTTGACGATGATATCTTCATCGACAGATGGACCATAGCTATTAGAGTGTCATATATGGATATGTGATTTTATTAATAGCTAAAGATGATATCGATGGATTAAAAAAAGCTTATAATTTGTTTTAAATTTAATTACAAATTTGAGTTTTTGGCGGGATATATTTATTCGATTTAATTTAAATCGTCATAACAGGAAATCGATTAAAATTTGAAATATTTTTCTTCATATTCTTCAGTGGTCCATAAAAAATATTTCAAAACAATTTCAATGCCATCTTTTTAATCTGCGGGACCACATATACTCTAAAGAGGATTAAATACTGACAATGCTCAGAAATAGCACGTACTAAAAATTTGCCATATTAGTTTACAATTCTACTTCAGGTAAATGTCCTATTCAAATAAGGACTCAGTACAAATTTCAAAACTTAGGCCTACTTCCACTCATCAAAACATTTAACGGTTTCTTGTGCCCAGCAATACATTTGTAATTAATCTGTTACGCATCGTTGAAATCTACAATTGATTTCAATAATTCCGCAACCAAATGCAAAAAAATCAATGAAATCGATCCGCAAAGGCTTAGTGGTTAACTATTTGGACAAATATTGTCCAAATATTCACTGAAGCATTTATTGGATTTTAAATCGCAATGAATCGCAAAAAAATCGTAAGCAAATAATCTTCCGCAAAATTTCTGTGATTGTGATCGATTTTTTGCTTGTCCGACCTTAATCCCTTATTAGCAATTGTGTCAATGAAATTGGCAATGCCTCTATTGACAAATGGAAAATTGAATTGAAATTTATTTTTTTTTTGTTTGCTTCATTGACAATTGTCGGTTACATTTCCGATAAAAAGGTAAATTCATCGCCCTTGAAGTGCGCATGCGTATTGTTCTGTAATTGATCTCCTTTGTAAGAGGATTAGAGAATTAACCGCTATGTGGATTATGTGGTCACATTTGATTTGCAAAATGCGAATAGATTTTCATTTCAAAGTCTGTTTTAAGGCTCATCAGAGCTTAGATTTTTTAGAATAAATCTGTTCGAGTACGAAATTGAAAAAAAAAAAAAATTAAAAGAATTTCAATAGCCAACCCAATAATGCGGTTTCCTTTATAGGCGTGGATTTTTAAAGGTTCCAATATAGGCGTGGATTTTTTAAGCAATATTTTGGACCCTTACAAAATATTGCTTAAAAAAAGTAAATTTTCTCAGGGTATCTGCAAGGCGTGAACTTTTTGAAGTAATTTTGTCAAGCCCTTTTTACAATTTTTTTATGGAATCAAAGAGGCGTGGATTTTTAGAATCATTTGTGAAGGATGAAGACAAGGCGTGGATTTTTAAAAGTAATGATGGACCAATGATTTCCTTAAGATTTCAGAAAGGTTCTGCGATTTTTGTAAAATATTTCAGAAAGAATCTAGATTTTTTTTAAATCTTTTCTAGTCATGGTTTTTAAGGCATCAACAAGCCTAGGCTTGTTAAATACCTAAGATTTTTTTTAAATCGTTTTTAAGGACTAAAATTATTGAATTTTTTAAGAGTTTTATTAATATTTGTAATTCTGTTTTTAAGCAGCTATGGTTTTTCAATATTTTGCAGTGGGTCTTGTGAGCATCTCACATAATTTGACAGTCCATTTTCCGAGATGTTGTCTTCTACTTGATCTTTCCTTCGGATTCCTGGCCTTCCCCTTCTGCGTGAACCAGCACTTGGCTCGCTTTTATATGCGTTTTGAGCTGGGACATCTTCATCCATTCCACCAAGATGGCCTAATCAACGCAGTCGCTGCAGCTCGATCCGTCTGACTATGTCGATGTCCGATAATAGATATTGCCGCCAATTGACGGCGATATTCACCATCGACGCATATCGGCCCATAGATCTTCCGGAGAATTTTTCTCTCAAACACTCCAAAAGCTGTCTCATCTGCTTGCGCAAGTACTGGGCTGGGCACATGCTTCAGCTCCATACAACAGCACGGGTAATATCAGCATCTTGTAGAGTGTGAGTTTGGTCTGGCGAGAGGTGGCCTTGCTTTTGAGTTGCTTACTCAGACGATAGTAGCATCTGTTGGCCAACACCATATCCTCCGGATTTCAAAGCTGATGTTATTTGTTTTGTTTATGGCGGTACCGAGGTATATAAAATCGTTCACTACCTCGAAGCTGTAGTTTTCAAGTTCCACAGTTGATCCGAGTCTATTGGACGACTTGCGCGTTGATACCATCAGCTTGATCTTTTCGCCATTTACTGCCAGTCCCACTTTGGCAAACTCCTCAATTCGTTCAAAGGTGGCTGGTATGACCTTTTCAACCTGGATGTTGAACAGGTCACACGACAAACTGTCATCCTCGTTCGGTATTGAACGGATCCTTTCCGACTTTAACTGCTGATCTTGTGCCAGTTAATGTTATCCTGCATAGCCGTAATAACTTTGCAGGAATGCCAAATACAGACATGGCTTTAAACACCTCTGAATGAATAGGGCTGTCGAATGCGGTTTTATAGTCAACGAACAGGTGGAATGTGTCGATATCTTTTTCGTGGGTTTTTTCCAGAATCTGGCGCAGAGTGAAAATCTGGTCAATGGTGGATTTGTCAGGCCTGAAGCCGCACTGGTATGGTCCAATAATGTCATTGACCATTGGCTTCAGTCGTTCACTCAACACCATGGATAGCACTTTATATGCGATGGGAAGTAGACTTTTTTCTCTATAGTTGACACATATCGTCTTGTCTCCTTTTTTTGTGCACGGGACACAGGATGCTGAGGGTCCAATCATTATGCATGCATTCCTCTAGCCAAATTGTACAAATCAGCTGGTGCATGCTCTATCGGCACCTGCTGCTTTATTGTTCTTCAGCCGATTAATTGCTACTCTGACGTCATCTTGGCTAGGTGGAATACACTCTATACCGTCATCTCTTATTGGTTATGGAATTTCTTTTTTACCGTTACTATTTGATACCATAAGCTTTTCAAAATGCTCCTTCAAAATCATCAGCACGCTATATTTATCTGTCACCAGGTTTCCATCTCCATCTCTACAGGAGGATGTGCCTGCGCCAAAACCTTCGGTTTGGTGTTTTACTCGTTGTAAAATTTCCGGACATCATTCTGACTCCTGTACATCTCGATTTGCTCACGCTCACGTTTTTCGTGTTCTTTCTTCTTTTTTCTGAAACTACGTTTCTCCTTTTCTCCCGATATTTTTCCATCACATTACGTGTTGCCACTGTCTGCAGGCCCTATACGCTGCGTTTTTCAGATCAGTAGCGTTACGACACTCCTGACCGTACTATGGTAGCCCTGTTCAACCATGGGAACTGATGTCATTGTTTACATTTAAAAAAAGTTCGTTCTCTGCGTTCTCTTTTAGTAAGTCATTTCATATGGCGGTTTCTCATTTGTTCTCTGAGAATTTTTTCGTTGCACACCTCTATACTATGGGTTTCTTGATTGTGGTTTTTGCTACCCAAGTGTTGCTTTTGTTGCAGTTTGTAGTGAGCCTGGTTAAAGCCGTTGCTTGGTATCTATCATTCCCTACGTCACCCACATTTTTAATTTTGTTTTCAAAGACGTACCATGTTTTAAAGATTTTTCTAAAAATCTAGGATTTTTAATTACATTTCTAAGAACGTAACGGGTTTTAATATTTTTATGGACCTATATATATATACATATATATGACCTGGGATTTCTTTGAATGATCAGATTTAAGGATTTAGGATTTTTTATATCTTTATTATATTTTAGGATTTTTAAGGGATTTAAGATTTGTTCAGTTTATTTAATTAAATAATAAAACATTTTGTTTAAAAAGGTGTATTTCAACAATCTTTAGCTGCACGTGAGAACATTTTGTGTCAAAAAATTAACGCCGTTGTATTTTCAAATTGTAGATTGCAATTTTTCAATTTCCAAGCATTTCGTTTTCATTTCCATTTGTCAAAAAAGTGGCATAGAAAAAAACATGCAACAACAACTCGACAGAGACATGAATGAATCCAGAGAACCTAAACGTGTGTAATTACACGTTTTAGTTGCACTGGCTGCTTTGGCTGACTGGCAGTGCAATGTCGCCCATAATTGATGACAAATGCGTTGATGATGACGACGGCAAGCGGCAATGAATGAACGAACCAAAGAACGAACGATCGAACGAATGCATTCTCAGGCAGTGTGATGGAATGACACTTTACATGAGGCGATGGGCAAGCTGCATGCATGCATACATACTTATGAGAGTGAGTGTTTGTGTGTGTTATAATTATGGCCCAGGGAGGGCGGTATTTAATTGTCCCCGAAAGTGTCCTCTGCCAGCCAGTCAACCTTTCAAGAGGCAACTGCATAAAAATGCATTCTCTCTCTTCTGCAGTAATTGTCCAACCGGCCAAATAAAAAATCCATTTATATTTTTTGTATTACCTTTTTTTCGTGATGTACAACTCAGGTACCTCTTATGTCATATTAGCTGAGCCTCACTGCTGCCGCTAGAGCCGCAGCCCGGTGGTTGCAATTGCACATTTACGGGTGTTCACGACACAATGTTTTGGCTATTGTTGTCATTATAAATGTTGTTTTTTTCTTTGCCACTGCTTTGGGTTCTGCGTTCGATGAGGCAGGGTTCGGGGGGACACCTTGGCGTAAATATAGCCGTTGCCATTGTGGTTGTTGTTTTTGGCATTGTCGTTGGTGTATTACAACAATTAAAAGGCCGGCTCTAACCATGTGTAAAGATTGAGATAAGGCGCCTTATTTCACTACGTATGTATGTAGCTATCATCATCATCATCGTCGTCGTCAGCTGAGGAGTGAGTGAGTGTTCACATACAAACACACATGTATGTAGATATGTTTACTTTTTTGCAATTAAAGAGACCTTCTCAAAAATCGACTATTTTACATTATTTGTTGTTGCTGTCGATGGTGTTGTTGCTATTGTAGTCTCTGTACTTGACGTTTTACTAACCATGACTACCTTCTTGTGCTACCGAACAGTTTGCTGTTGTGGTTGAGGGTGTGGGTGCTACTACTTGGATAGTACAAACATTCGCACCCACATACAGACATATGTATGTATTTACATATATTGTAATCTAAAAAAAAGTAATTATACACTGAAAGCATTTCATTGGAATAACATTTAAGTAAATTATCCTTAGGATAGTTGTACTCAGAATTAAATTGGTATAAAGGTCGTTAATTGTGGAAGGCGGGATAATACGATCAAGGAAATTATTTTCTCTTCATTTATGTCATAAATTGAGAACACTGATGAGTATATAGGTGAAAATTATATCAAGGGCCTAGGGTTTTTCAAAATATTTTTTTTAAATATCATACGGACGGAGGATTTTTCATAAGATCCTATATATTTGTATACCCTACACAACTATATTGCACGTTGCGAAATATTGGTTCCGGACCCACTTTATACTTAAATTTTGCAGAATTTTTATACCCTACACAAATATGTTGTCATAGTATTATAGCTTTGTGCAGCCCCAAGAGTTTGTATCGAGACGACATATTTAAGTATACCGATCGTAAAATCTGGGCTAGCTGAGTCGTTCTAGATATGTGTGTCTGTCTGTCCATTATATAGACCACAGTTATGGACCAATCCTCCCGAAATTTTTCATGTAGGATGGGTTCTGGCCAATGAAGACCCCTATTGTTTTTGGTAAAAATCGGTTAATATTTAGGAGATGAAATAGACCAAATATTTAATTTTTGTCGGTTTTCCTGGTCGCTCCAGAGGCCGCAATTATGGCACAAACATCACGAATTTTTACATGTAGAAGGGGATCGGGCCAAAGAATAAGCATGCCTATTTTGATAAAGATCGGTCAATATTTAGCGGTTCAAATGGACCCTGACTTTTGTGTAAAAAATGTCAAAATTTTATTCCATAGGACATAGACCTGAGAAGTTGACAGTATATCCAAAAGGAGAGATTGGCCTTTAAATTGATGCCAATCCAGGATCCATGAGGATCCAGGTATTTTCGGCGCTGATCAAATAAAAATATTGGGATGAAGTGGGCCGAAAACTTAATTTGTTGTGTTTGAAAAAAGCCACTGTGAAGGGAACCTGAACAAGTAATTAGAAATATGTGTTGACCTCTAGTCGGTCAAGAGGATACAACTATCACGAAATATTGCACAGGCTCGGAATAAAAATCTGCAGAAAGTTTGAGTTCCGTGGTAGTTGTGTAGGGTATCGTATGGTCGACCCCACGATATTATACTGCTCCGCTCACTGGTTGATTTATAGTGAAAATTTCCGGTAGCGGAGAGAGTACTGAAATGTTTTACACTTAGAATGTGTTTTACAGTAAACGCATTTGGTTTGGCCTAATTTTCAATATTTTGACCTTGTATTGAATAGTGAATAGGTATGGTAAGAAAATGTTGTAAACAAAAATATGACTCATCAATGAATTGGTTTTAGATCCCAAGTTACTTTGAAAAAGATTGCGTTTCAGATTATTTGGAGTCCGATTTGTATCAAACTTTGCACAACCTAATATTTCAACCAAATCTAGTACCTCCCACACAAACGGCAATTTTTTTTGAATTGTTGAAAATCTCTTTATTGGCGGGTTATGGACCTCCCTGAGGTCGGTAGTTAGTCGGAAGGCAATAAAAATCATATGTGGATTTGTAATTTTTTTTATTAAAAGGGTCCACACAAAAACATAGTTTGGCCATATTATTAGAAGTTATCGGTTTATGGTGTTAGTGATTCATAACCCATCAATTTTTGAAATAGAGCTTTAAAATTTTGCACAGACATAGCTGGAACTCCTAGGATATTTGGTATTGCAAATGGGATATATCAGTCCATGTTTTGGTGTAGACTCCATATAACGGTACCCCTCAATATTGGGTATTTTGAACCGCTTTACAACCGTTTTTTTATATTGTATACCACATCCCCTTACCAATAATTTTTATAATTGACCCTAGTTTCAGGGTATCCCATATAATGGTACTCCCCAATACCCGGTATTTTGGCGATTTTTGACAGGTTCTCTAACCGAATTGGCTGCAATTTGGTGTTTTGGGCTCTAATTGAATAACTCATATCCGTGCCAAAAATATTAATATTGACCAGTTTTCACGGTAGCCCCAATATAACAGTACCTTTCAATACTCGGTTTGGCAGCTTTTCCATTTAAATTGGCTGTAATTTGGTATTTGGGGTTCTTATTATATAGCACATCTCCATCCAAAAACATATTAATATTGACCCAAGTTTAAGGGTAGTCCCATATAACGGTACCCCCAGTATTCGGTATTTAGGGGATTTTGCTAATTCTGTTTTGCTGTAGATCACATGTAACGGTAACCCTCAATATTGGGGATTTTGGACATATTTTCCAACCGAATTGTAATTTGTACATAGGCTTCTCCATTCTTAGCAATTTTCCGTACTAAAAATGTTTAACATTGACCCACGTTTAAGGGTATCCCCCATAATATGCTAACCGCCGAATTGGGGTTTGTGGCACGTTTTTTCAATAAAATTGTCTGTAATTTGGTATTTTGGGTTCTCATGATGGTACCACCACATCTCCGCATATTAATATTGACTCCAAGTCGGTATTTTGAGAATTTTGGACACGGTTTTTAACCGAATTGGCTTTAATTTGTCATTTTTTATTCTCCAGGACTCAAATCTCAATGTTGACCATTTGTGTGGGAGGTGCCAGAAGTAGTGGACCAATCCCATCTTCATCATTTGGGCTTGGTAAAGATAACTGGTTGTGGAAAGTTTGGTTCAAATCGTACATACCAATCGTCTGATATTGGATTTATAAATAATGAAAATTTTGACCATTTATGGGGGAGATACCAGAAGGAGTGGAATAATGGGTCCAATCATCAGACTTCATCTAGGCTTGGTAAAGATAATAACTTGTACAAAGTTTGGTTCAAATGTTTTCCCTTAGTCGAGATAGGAGTGGACGGATAGGAATATTACATTGTGCATTGTTTGGATCACACGAACAGGGTATCAGCCTGTTCATATGATATTTATATTACTTGTTTTACGCCATTAATGGGGGATCCAGATATTTCCTGCCTTCGGGCTAGAATTGAGTTTTTACGAAATAACTGCCTTTGAGAGTTAACGACACGCACCAGATATAGGGACGAGAATACCCATATCGAATACAAATTGCAAAATACGAATTTGGTCCAAAGACACTTGGGATTTGAAATCGATGGATATAAAAATTGTGTTCCATAAAATATGAATTTTGGGGAAATTTTGATATAACTTAATGTTTAGAGCAGTCCCAGTACAACGCTGGATATTGTTTCTGTAAACGAACATAATTGATCTCTATAGAAGCAGGAAGTTGTTGTAGACGATCTGAAGAGAGTCTCTATAGACGAACATATGATAGTCTTTACAGACAGGCTAACGGGAGTCTCTGAATGCGAGCTTAAAAGATCTGAAAGTAATCTCAAAACACAACATGAATAACGTTTTTAAAATGGCAAGAAGGCAATACCCAAAGGCGACGAGAACGAAATTTGAAAGGAGTCTCTAAAGACGACATGAAATGAGTCTCTAAATAGGTCCAAAAGACTTGAAGGTAGTCTCTAACGACGCAAAGGAAGTCTATAATGATAACATCATATACGATCAGAAGCGTATCTCTATAGACTGTGTCAATAATCGAATTGAAGTGATTCTCTAATAACGACGTGAATGGAGTCTTCATAAGAGATCTGAAGAAAGTATATAAAGACGTCCTAAACGGCGTCTCTAAATCAAACTGAAGGATACTCTTAAGACGACCTGAAGGATATCTGAAGGGAGCCACTAAAAGGATGATTCTAAAGATGATTGGAATGAATTCTAAAAAGGCGAACTGAAAGGTAGAAACTCCCTTCCGAGAGTTCCGAGTTGAAGAGTGTTTTTTTTAACGATAACCTGAAAAAACGACCTGACGTATACTCTATAGATGATATGAAAAGAGTCTATAAAAACGAGTTTAATAAGGGTTGCTATAGGTTTCTGAGAGGGAGTTAAATTGATCAAGGGACCCTGAACCTGAATATACCAAAAAAATTGCATCTAAATATCCAACTTCAAACCAAAATATAAAGAGTTGTTTCTCAAGAGGCTGAGTCATACTTTACACCGTAGAATTCCTTTAAGTCGTTCGTCATTACAAACCACAAACATAAAAAAACTATTCCCTTTCATATCCAATGACACAAATATACCTCCCGCCATTCGGAACCAAACAAAAAGCAACAACAAAACGAAAGAAAAAAATCGTAACTAGAAGAGAATAAATTTGTTTCTATTGTTATGCCACATTGTGTTGAGTCATTTTTCATAACTTTCTTTGTGGCCACGGCGTAATAGCTGGATGGCTAACTGGCTGCCAGGCAGCAGTGCAGTTAAGCAAGAATTTCTTGGAGTTCGCCAAAAGGCAGTCATCCAGGCAGGCAGCCACCAATTGTAGGGATATTATTGTCCATTGTTGCAATAGGCATCTCATCTTCATATTTCCTCCACTTCCATTTCATAGGTTAAGGTTTTCCTCAAAAGTATTTTCGTTGTTTTTTTTGGTGGTTCTGGTTGCACTTTTTTGTTGTTGGTGTTGTAGGCCAACCAACAGACCAACATCATACCCCAGACCACTTACTAGACTGCTTGGGGTCTGTTCAATGTCTGGTTGTCTGACTTGAAGTCTCACAGATCCAGCTTGGAACGTTTGGCTTTTTCTTCTTCTTCGTCATCATCATCTGTGTTGCTATTCGATCGATGGGAGGAGGTGGGGAGGGGAGTGATTGCGAGGTTTACATTTTTGCAGTTTGTTAACTAAAAAGTTTGGTGACTGGGCTCACTTGGTGGCGTGGTGAATGTGGTAAACGTGTAGTTTTCAGTGTTTGAGTACGAGTAAAGCAGCAACTACTTGCCTTCGACGCTTTGTTGTTGCAATCTTGAGGTTTCTGGTTGCTGTTGTTGTTGTTGCTCTTCGATAGTTATAACGATATTAATGTGATTGTCGTTATTTTGCTGTTACTGCCGTGGTTGTTGTTGCTGGTTATAAAAGCATTAACCGTGCCCAATTTCTGCTTAAAATAAAGAAGAAATCGTTACGATACCACTGAGACCAACAACAACAAGAAAAGCAACAAAAAAGTAAGAAAAACTCCACAGCAAAAGATGGAAAGGATATTCATTGCCTTAACACACAAGTCTTGAGTGGCTTGGCTTACTTAGCTGGATGGCTGGCTGACTGGCAGATTTGGCTTGAATTGGATAGTTGCCTCACTAACTGAACAACACGACATGGTTCTGGGTTTAGCAACAGCAACAATACCAACAACAACACCACCAACAACAACCATATGGAGTTGTGATACCTCTTCCTAATCTAATTCATTGTACGTACAACTTACATATACGACAACAACATCGAACGACGATGTTGTCGCCGACTTTGTCGTATTTTTCCTTATAAAATTTTCGACCATATCGATTCGTGAGGAGATTGTGAGCGGGTGACAAGAACCAGAAGGGGGAAGGAAAATAGTGTTACCATTTTGTTGGCATAAAAGTGGATTTTTTAAGAATATTTTTCATGCTCCAACAGAAAGTTTAGAACCTTTGGAGACTTCAAGGCCCAAAAAATTGTTGCAAGGCCCTAAATTTTGATTTTTTAAAGAATACTTTTTCAAAGCTCAAAAAGTGTGGGTTTTCAAAGCCCAAAAGAGGCGTGGATTTTTTAAAGATTGCTTTTTCAAAGCCCAAACAAGAGTGGGTTTTCTAAGCCCAAAAGAGGCGTGGATTTTTTAAAGAATACTTTTTCAAAGCCCAAAAGAGGCGTGGATTTTTTAAAGAATACTTTTTCAAAGCCCAAAAGAGGCGTGGATTTTTTAAAGAATACTTTTTCAAAGCCCCAAAGAGGCGTGGATTTTTTAAAGAATACTTTTTCAAAGCCCCAAAGAGGCGTGGATTTTTTAAAGAATACTTTTTCAAAGCCCAAAAGAGGCGTGGATTTTTTAAAGAATACTTTTTCAAAGCCCCAAAGAGGCGTGGATTTTTTAAAGAATACTTTTTCAAAGCCCCAAAGAGGCGTGGATTTTTTAAAGAATACTTTTTCAAAGCCCCAAAGAGGCGTGGATTTTTTAAAGAATACTTTTTCAAAGCCCCAAAGAGGCGTGGATTTTTTAAAGAATACTTTTTCAAAGCCCCAAAGAGGCGTGGATTTTTTAAAGAATACTTTTTCAAAGCCCCAAAGAGGCGTGGATATTTTAATATGCCAATAGATGTGCGGAATGTGAACATTTTCGAACAGGCCTCGAAGGCATCGGATGCTACCAAAATCCTCAGATCCCTATGTAGATTAAAGGAGTAATTTAAACAAAACCACTGCTGCAGCCCCGTGGGCCAATATTCGAAGTAAGAACAAATTTCCCAGCAGTGGCGACAGTTCGTCAAATAAACGCCGGAAGACCATAAGGTGAGAGATCTTTATCTTGAAGGCAACGGAACGGAATTTCAATTTTAGGGCTTAAAACTAAATAAGCCTGGAATACAGTATTAAACAGTTGTTTTCAACCTCTCATTCTAAGAGCCGAACTTAAAACATATTGGTTCCGCTACTAAAGCCTGACAAAGGTGTCAGCAGAAATGAATTATGCAATCTGACTTCCCTTCTATCACCGGTACTAAGCATTTCACATCATATCCAAACATATAAGGACTGAACAAACTTCGATACAGTCAACGACGACAAGTTCTTTGTGGATATTAGGAAGACCACACCCAGGCCAAGTTTGCCCGTCCCATAAGGAATTGAAAACAATATATCGATGACCTGTAGAGTGAAACAGAAACAATTTAAAAGGAACGGCTATAACTCCGGGAATGCACGACACTGAAATCGCAATTTATGCGGATACTTGTACGATTGTGGGTCCCATTATCGATGACCTATTTATATAGCTGAAATGAAAATCCCGGTGAAAATATTTGTCGATGCTGCTCATATTCCGACTACAAATTGATCCAAAATTGGTGTAACGTTCGACAGATTTTTTTAAATAAAATTAACGGTATTTGTGACATTAGATTTACAAGTGGATTACAATAGCGGTACCCTGCGGAAGAGCATTCAAAACTACAGAAATATCGCCCTATGAACTGTCTTAAGGTGACTTCTTATAATGGCATAACTTCAGGGTTAGGGTTCTCCAACCCAGACTCGTCGGGAAAGATCATAATTGAGACAGATACGAAGAGGGTCAACATCACCTATCCATGAATGGCACTTCACACCAAAGAATGCAGTTCTTAAAGTCCATACACTCACCACCCGAGCAAGAAAAAAACTTCAGCGATCTAGGCAAACGTTTCCGCCCTAACATTACCGAGTCCTAATTCAGTATTCCTCCAAGAAGGTGAAGAATATATATTTGCATTATTGTTATAGGTCCGAATTTTTTCATACCAAATGGCTGTGATTTGGCATTCTGGGTTCAGAATGGGTAGAAAACGTTTGTTAATATAGGCTCATATTTTCATATATACCCAATTAGGTGCCCCGAATTATTTGTATACCCTTCACTACACTGTGGTACAAGGTATTATGTCTTTGGGCATATGTTTGTAACATGCAAACGGAATCGAGATAGACCCATGGTTCCTTTTGAGAAAATGCATAGAATCACTTTCTGAGTCGATTTATGCATGTCCGTCCGTCCGTCTGTCCATGTTAAATTGTAAACAATGTACAGGTCGCATTTATGATCCGAATTGTATGGAATTTGGCACAGCTCATTTGTTTGGCCCAAGGACAAACTCTATTAAAATTGGGAAAAATCGGTTCAGATTTAGATGTAGCTCCTATATATAGTTTCGTCCGATTTTTAGTAAATGGTGCTTCAATGCCCCAAAAAATATGACCGATTGCCACAAAATTTTGCCCAGCGTCCAGAAGTTAGTATAACCTACTGTGTGGGAAGTTTCGCTGAAATCGGTTCAGATTTAGATATAGCTCCGATATGTATTTTCGTCCGATTTAAGGTAAATGGTGCACCAAAGTCCCTATATATCTATCGATTAGCATGAATTTCGGTATAGCGTAATGAATTAAATCTAAAATGGTGTGAGCTAAATTTCTTGAAAATCGGTTCAGATTTACATACACCTTCTATATATTTTCGTCCGATTTTAAGTAAATGGTGCATTAAAGATCCATATCCCTTTCATTTCGATTAGGTTTGAAACACGGTGCCTATGTTGCAAGCAATGAAATATCAGCAGCAGCCAAAAGAAAACGATACCACCACCAACAACAATGGTAATGGCAACATGCAAGCATCGACAACGAACAACTAGCAAGCGAACAAACATTCAACATCAATATAATCACATCTGGCATTATTTTGCAGCGTCTTTTGGTCTCTGCATCTGCATCTTCATCTCGAGTTGGGTTTTTTTTGGTTAACTTGGTCTTCCTCACTCTTGTTGCATGTTTATCATGCTGCAAATTCGCAGAATTCCAAATTCAGAGGAATGCCAAACAAATGTTGTTGTTTGTTAGAGGTGGCTATGTTGTTGTTGTTGTCGTAGCTGCTATTGCTGGCTGTGAACTGTATTACAGAATAAAGCCCAAGACGAATAAGCGGATCATCATGACGATAATGATGTGGAGGATGATGAGAAGGATGATGAGGAGGAGGATGATGAGAAGGAGGATGATGATGGTGGTGCTGTCGTTGACGCTGGTGTTGCGAGTACTTACGATTGTTGTCCTCCAAACGTTGTTGCCGCACACAAACACTCACCGAGAGATACTCCACGCTCCAAGTATTTCATGCTAGGCTACATAGTTTCCCCTCAGTTTCCTTTTGGATATTAAATTAAAGACGAGGAAGAAAGAAAAACTTTCGTAGATTAAAGTTGCAGCAGCAGCATCGGAATCAGCAGTAATTCTGCATATTGCCATAAGTCATGACCATAGCTTGGCTCCTGCTTATTTTTTCCCTTGGTTGTTTGTTGGTGTGTGTGTGTTTTTTTTCGTTTCATTCCATTCCAATGCATTTCATATTATTTGGGAATTATTGCTGCGTGGCTTTGCTGTTGTTGTTATTGGTGGGCTCTGTTGCCTTAACGGCTGCCGAAATGAGGAGAGAACCTGCAGCCAACGAAGACGAAAAAAAAAAAAACAAAAAAGAAGTCGAAATCTATTGAAAGGATTTTCATTGTTGGCAGTTGTTAACAATTTATAAGATCAACATGCTCGATTATGTTTTACATTTGCTGGCAACGAGTATTTTTGACTATTGTTGTTGTTGCCGGTTTTGCTGAAGCACTCACCCGCTCAACTTCCAAAATGTTATTGCAACTCCTCCAAAACAAAACAAAATATTGCCATGAATTCCCAGTTCCTTATAATCATTGTGGTTATTCGTATTGTTGTTGTTGTTGCTGTTGCACATAATTTGTTGAAATGAAATTACAACAATATTGTTCGTAGTCACTTAATATTATCATCGTCGTCCACCACCACCACCAACCACCACATCGTGTCCATAAGTATCCCAACAACAAATACAACAAAACTCCCAACAAAATACCCATCGCTGACAGTTGTCAATGGTCATGGGGCTCCATTTGTCCATGCAAATATTTTTACCCAAAATACCATCACAGCAACAACAACAACATGTCGACGACAACAACATGAACTTTATCCTTATCCTGTGGTGGCTACCTAGTGAGGGGAATTGCTAATACAAAAATTGCACTGGAGGGGCAAAATGGAAGGTTATCACCACGAGGTCGCTATCGTTCGCAACGTCACCACCATCAGTGAAATATCAGCGCGCATGTTGTTGTCTGCCATTATTCGGAATCATGTAATGTTCTTGACTATATAAGGATATCATAGAGGCCATGTCGAGCTGTTTAAGGAGCCACAATTATTTTGATTATTATTGAAATCATAATTCCAAATTGGTGGTCGGTTATTACAATGCGCAATTTTTTAAAGATCATTTTTTTTAAAGGACCAACACAGACGTGGAATGAATATTTTTTAGAACAACCAGACCAGACAAGGCGTGGATTTTCTTAAATAGTATTTTTCAAGGACCTGACAAAGCGTGGATTTTCTTAAATATTATTTTTCAAGGACCTGACAAGGCGTGGATTTTCTTAAATATTATTTTTCAAGGACCTGACAAGGCGTGGATTTTCTTAAATATTATTTTTCAAGGACCTGACAAGGCGTGGATTTTCTTAAATATTATTTTTCAAGGACCTGACAAGGCGTGGATTTTCTTAAATATTATTTTTCAAGGACCTGACAAGGCGTGGATTTTCTTAAATATTATTTTTCAAGGACCTGACAAGGCGTGGATTTTCTTAAATATTATTTTTCAAGGACCTGACAAGGCGTGGATTTTCTTAAATATTATTTTTCAAGGACCTGACAAGGCGTGGATTTTCTTAAATATTATTTTTCAAGGACCTGACAAGGCGTGGATTTTCTTAAATATTATTTTTCAAGGACCTGACAAGGCGTGGATTTTCTTAAATATTATTTTTCAAGGACCTGACAAGGCGTGGATTTTCTTAAATATTATTTTTCAAGGACCTGACAAGGCGTGGATTTTCTTAAATATTATTTTTCAAGGACCTGACAAGGCGTGGATTTTCTTAAATATTATTTTTCAAGGACCTGACAAGGCGTGGATTTTCTTAAATATTATTTTTCAAGGACCTGACAAGGCGTGGATTTTCTTAAATATTATTTTTCAAGGACCTGACAAGGCGTGGATTTTCTTAAATATTATTTTTCAAGGACCTGACAAGGCGTGGATTTTCTTAAATATTATTTTTCAAGGACCTGACAAGGCGTGCATTTTTTAAATATTTTTTTCAAGGACCTGACAAGGCGTGGATTTTTTAAATATTTTTTTCAAGGACCTGATAAGATTTTTGCCTATCGTATGATCTTTTCCAACATGATGTTAAAAAGGTCGCACGACAAACTGTCACCTTGTCTGAATCCTCGTTCGGTATTAAAGAGCTTCGAGAGGTCATTTCCGACTTTAACTGCTGATCTTTTGCCAGTTAAAGTTATCCTGCATAGCCGTATTAATTTTGCAGTAATGTCAAACGCAGACATGGCTTTAAACACCTCTGAAGGGATAGGACTGTTGAATGAGGCTTTATAGTCGACGAATAGGTGGAATGTGTGGATGTGTTTTCGTGGGTTTCCAGGATTTGGCGCAGAGTGAAAATCTGGTCAATGGTGGATTTGCCAGGCCGCATTGGTATGGTCCAATAATGTCATTGACCCTTGGCTTCAGTCGTTCACACTTTCACACGTTCAGACTTATTCCTCTATAGTTGGCACATATCGTCTTGTCTCCTTTTTTGTGCGCGGGACTCAGGATGCTGAGGTTACAACCATTGGACATGCATTCTCCTAGCCAAATTGTACTAATCGGATGGTACATGCTTCTTGCCAGCATCTGACCACCAGTCTTGAATAGTTCGGCTTGTAAGCCATCGGCACCTGCTGCTTTATTATTCTTCAGCCACTTGATTGCTATTCTGACTTCATCTTGGCTAGGTGGTACACACTCTGTACCATCATCTCTTATTGGTTCTGGGGTATCTTCTTCACCGCCACTTTTTGATACCAGAAGTTTTTCAAAATGCTCCTTGCAGATCCTCAACACGCAGTATGTATCTGTCACCAGGATTCCTTCTTCATCTCTACAGAAGGATGTGCCTGCACCAAAGCCTTCGGTTTGGTGTTTTACCCGTTGGTTGAATTTTTGGACTTCATTCTGACTTCTGTACATCTCGATTTCCTCACGCTCACGTTTTATTGTTCTTTCTCCTATTTTCTGAAAATACGATTCTTCTCTCTCCCTTTCTCCTGATAATTCTCCATCACATTACGTGTTGCTATTGTCTGCAGGGTTGCCCTATACGCTGCATTTTTCATATCAGTAGCATTACGGCACTCCTGATCGTACCATGGATTTCTTGGTGGTGGTCTTTGGTACCCAAGTGTTGCTGCAGTTTGTAGGGAGTGGGCAATTCTCTGCCATTGTGCTTCTATACTATTACCGGGACAAGAAGTGCTTTTGTCAAGCAGGTGGGTAAGTTCAGCGGAGAAGTCTTGTGCTATCTGTTGTGTTTGCAGCTTTTCGACGTCAAATTTCCATGTTACATTAGATCGCACTTTTTCTGCTAAATTAAGACGAGTGCGTATCTTGGATGCCACAAGGTAATGGTCCGAATCGATATTCGCTCCCCGAATCCATCGGACGTCTATAACACTGAATGAATGCCTTCCGTCTATCACAACATGATCGATTTGATTTCTCGTTGTTCGATTGGGAGAAATCCAAGTGGCCTTGTGTATATTGAGATGCTTGAATCTGGTG
The DNA here is from genome assembly GCF_032173495.1 of Musca vetustissima. Lineage (NCBI taxonomy): Eukaryota > Metazoa > Arthropoda > Insecta > Diptera > Muscidae > Musca > Musca vetustissima. The sequence continues at coordinate 245,961 of NW_026879812.1, read as the reverse complement.
CTGCGAACTACCATGTTTTTTGCTGCCGCGAAGTCAATCAACCTCATGCCGTTGTCGGATGTTTCATGATGGAGGCTGAATTTTTTCGACGGTGGGGCCAAAATATTTTCCCTTCCGATTTTTGCACTACAATCTCCTAGCAGAATTTTAATGTCATGACCAGGGCAACGGTCATATGCTGTTTCTAGGCGCACGTAAAATATGTCTTTGGTCTGTCCATCTTTATCTTCGGTCGGAGCATGGGCGCAAATGAGACTGATATAGAAGAACTTCGCTTTTATACGGATTATAGCAATTCGCCCATCTACTGGAGTGAATCTGGCGACGATGTCTTTTATTCTCCTGTTAACCATAAATCTGCAGCCAAATTCATGTCTTGTTTCATGGCAGCTATAATACAGGGCGTAATCATCTGATTTACTTACCCCATTCCCTTTCCATCGCATTTCCTGTAAGTCAATAATATCGGTTTTGTACTTCTTGAGTACATCCGCCAAAGCGAACACTACACCTGTTCTGTACAACGTGCGCACATTCCAAGTGCAGATTCGCAGATCGTGGTCCTTTATACGTTTGCAGGGATCGTCAACATTAGGAGGGTTTGGTTTTCTTTTTCTTTGCTTTTTCATAGTAGGTTGGGTTTTCCGAGTGTGGCCAACTAAGCCGACGCCTCAATCCATTTTTTATAGTTCTTATGGGTGATCTCGCGGCACATATTAGCTCACTATTTCATTGGGTGATGAAAATGGCTCCCCAGGTGTCACCACGGGGAGGTCAGTGTCCACAATTGAGATGAAAGAGGGACCAAGATAAGCCTGGACTGGACGCCATGTTAAAGCCAATCAGAGCCGTTGCTTGGTATCTATCTTCCCCTACGCCACCCTTACAAGGGCTTGGTATGCCAAATTTCAATCCGTGGTTTTAAAAATGGAGTGGGACATTTATAATCGGGCTATGTTAAAACATGGACATACGAAGAAAATTTCTGCAAACATAATTTTCGCCCTATACGACCAAAACGTGGATCGAAATATTCAATTTCAAATTCAAAACAGTGAGCGGAGCAGTATAGTCGGACGGGGCCGAACATACGATACCCTACACAACTACCTCAGAACTCTATCATTCTGCAGATTTTTATTCCGAGCCTGGGTAATATTTCGTGATAGTTGTACCCTCTTGCCCGATTAGGGGTCAATAGCACCTATTCCATACACTGACATATTTTTCGAATATGTTCAGTACAACCCTTCTAATTACTTATCTAGATTCCCTACACCGTGGGTTGTGTTGTGATGTTCGGCTGCGGTCCACTTCATCCAAAAATTATTATCTGATCACCAACGAAAATTATAGACGTTGTCCTTGATCATAACTAGAACCTCATGGAACATTTCAAAGCGATCAGCGTTATATTTCCGCCCTCTACTGTGGTCCTGGTTTATTAAATAATATCTGAATGCGTAAGCACCTGTAAATATTTACGTGTAATTCCCATATCCGAGACAATATAATTGGTATCAATTTAAATGCTAATCACTCCTCTTGGATATACTATCAACTTCTCGGCTCTACGTCCTTCAGGAGTAAATATATACGCTATAGAATACAAATTTTGTCATTTTTCACACAAAAGACAGGGTCCATTTATCCCGATCTTTATCAAAACAAACATACACCTCCATGTAAAAATTCGAGAGGTTTGGGCCATAATTGCGGCCTCTGGAGCGACCAGAAAAGCCGACAAAAATTAAATATTTGGTTCATTTCATCCCCTAAATATTAACCGATCTTTAACAATAGGGGTATTCATTGGGCCGAACCCTTCCTACATGCAAAATTTCGTGAACATTGGTCCATAACTGTGGCCTGTATCGTGCTTACAAATTATAATGGACAGACGGCCGGACACACATGTCTAGATCGACTCAGCTAGTAGAGATATAACGATCGGTATACTTAAAGGTGGGTCTAGGACCAATATTTCGCGGCGTTACAAACTTTTGGGGCTGCACAAAGCTACAATACCCTGACAACATAGTTGTGTAGGGTATAAAAATCCTTGAGCAAACTATGAATGTTCTGTGTAAAATATTGCAGGGTATATGAGCAATCTCCTATCCACAATTTGAGGTTTTCCAAACGTAGGTCGGAATAAAAATAGCATTATGCTTATCAGTGCATGGGGTTTCCTTCTTCAGAAATTTTTTTTCGAACTACTAAAAATTTTGGACTCCAGGTCCACCACTCACCTGTAATGATTGCAACACAAACGCTCACGTTTCAACTATTCATTTATTTGCATGCAAACATGTGTATATGTGTACGTATGTGTGTGAACTGCAATTGTATGATTGCAATTTGTTTGGTGACAACAATAACGTCGACAAACAACAACAAAAGTTGCAACAGCAACAACAACTCTCAGAGTATATCGACAGCAACATTCAATGGTGGAAACAGAAGTAGCAGCAGCAACTAACCAACCGAACGAGAGGAGAATGACTGCAACAAAAGGCATTGTGTTTTGTGGCTGCTAGGGCTTTGCAGGTTCAGTGCAGGGCGGCAAGGAGCCCGGGACCACTGGCTTGCTTTTGTGATTGTTTACAGGCGATAAGAGAATGAAATAGACAAACTCATCGTTATAATTAGAATTTATTTTAATGAAATTAAATTGCCAATTGTTCCAAAGCAATGCTTGCAAATGGTCTGTGGTGATGGGGACGAGGGTGGTGGTGATGCCCTATGTGCTGTGTGCTTACACACCACATATGTATGGATGTGTGTTTGTATGTACTTACATTATAGAAAATTAATGACACCATGCACATTCATACATATAGACAACCTACCTGTGTTATAATTACAAATATGCATTTGGTTGGAAAAATGGGTGTAAATGTCAAAAGTATGGGAGACAAACATATATACACACAGAAAAACATCTCTACAAAAGACTTGTGACAAACATTGTTGTAGTGCTACTGTCGTTGTTGTTGTTGCTACTGCTGTTTACATGCACATTAAAAGCCAGCTAGCTATATTAATTAATTTAATTACAATTTGTTCAAATTCATTTGTAATTGCTCTACAACAACGACAACACACACATGGTATATACATATGTATATGTGTGTGTATGTATGTGTTTAGGCTTCAGCTAGATAATAATTTCATAATTTAGTTACAATATTCTAAGTGTCGTCGTCATCGTTAATAAATTGAATATTTCAATAAAACTGAAATAACATTTTATAGCCACTGATCTAAATAATTATTCAAATAACAAAAATTGTGATTAAGATTAGTATTTATTTCATTTTTTTGATATGGACATATACACTTGGAACTGAAATATGTATTATAATTACGTGTAGGTGATATTTTTATTAATGGAATTAGATTTACAGATAGCCGCAGAGGGTCACAGTTGTTGATGGTGTTTTATTACAATTGTATGGCATTTGATTGAAATTGAAATGTATATTTAATTGAAAGTTATTAAGAATATTTTTGGATAAATTTGATACGGATTGTAATACTCGACAAGAAATTGTTGACGGAGTATTTTGTATTTTTTTATTTGCATATATCGTACATACAAAATCTATACTTTGAATCACGTTTACATTCGTAATATGCCAGTCCGTCCATCCATTTTCCATCCAATATAATTGAAGACTAGCCTTATTGAAATACGTGAATATTGGTTAAGATGCATATATAACTTCCATATATACTTTCCGATTTCCTAAATAAAGATCTAAGATTTTTCTAATTGGATCTAATTTCGCTAATCACAAATCCTGATTTTTGAGATAATAATACAGAATGGTTTCCTATATCAGGATGCGAGGAATAGCATATGAAAAAATTAAATTGAGCATCTTACAGACTCAATGCCTCGTATGTGTGCTACCGTAATCAAAAATAAAGGTTATGCAGACGATTTCTTGCAAAATTTACCTATTAATAAGAAAAAATGGCGAAATATTGGTGCTAGACCCACCTTTAAGTATAGCGATCGTCATATCTCGACTAGCTGAATCGATCTACATACGTGCGTCCGTCCATCTGTCCCTCTGTCTTTTATAATTTGTAAAAACAATACAGGTCACAATTATGGACCAATCTTTGAAGTTTGGCATGTATTATTGGTTCTGCCAAAGGAAAGATCGGTTAATATTTAGGGGATGAAATGAACCAAATACTTTATTTTTGTTGATTTCTCTGTTCGCTCCAGAGGCCGCAATTACGGCCCGAACATGGAGAAGGGGATCGGGCCAAAGAATAATACAGATCGGTCAATATTTGGCGGGTCACATGGACTTTTGTATTCTATGGCGTATATATTTGCTCCTGAAGAACATAGACCCGAGAAGTTGATAGTATATCTAAGAGGAGTGGTTTGCCTCTAAATTGATACCAGTTATATTGTCGTACGTAATCGGATGTGGGTGTTATTTAGTAAATCATTACCACACTATAGGACGGAAATATAGCGCTGATAGCTTTGAAATTTTCAATGAGGTTCCAGTTATTGTCAAGGACAACACCTATAATTTTGGACGATGATCACATAAAAAATTGGCATGAAGTGGATCGAAAATATAATTTGTTGTGTTTTTTCGAGTCGGTCTATAGGCCACAATTATAAGCCGAACATCACAACACAACCCACGGTGAAAGGAATCTGGACAATTCGAAGGTATGCACTGAATATTAGTAATATTCGGAAAATATGTCAGTGTAAGAAAGAGGTGCTGTTGACCTCTAAGTTACGTGGTAGGTGTTTAGGGTTGGCCCCACCCAATAGTTTCAATTTTAAAATTGAAGAAAATTACCTATTTATTTCCGAAAAAAACCTACACTATAAGTTTCTTATTTTTTTAAGTTACAGGTCATTTATTCTATTTGCCATTTCAGTTTTGGCCACCAGTGTATATATTCCGTATCGGTACAAAATTCTATGTGGATTTAGCAATATCTGTCTGTCTGTTGCATCGACACCATCTTTACGATGTTTGGTATTGAAAATGGGACATATGGCACATGTTTCATAAATCTCTCATATATCGGTACCACCCCAGGTTTTTTTTTAAGTTTTCGCCAACCGAAGTATCTGTAATTTCGCAACACGGGTTCTTGGAAAGTGGCATACATTATCCATATAGAAAATTACTACTAAAGGTCAATGGTTTGAAATAGCTACCACATAAAGGTTCCACATCATTTTCAGTATTTAAAATGTTCAATGACATAGGCCCCGAATGTCCGTGACAATTTTTGGTATTTAAGCCACATTTTCCAATCGAATAGGCAGTAATTTAGGGAGATAAACATATCCCTTATGTATCCACGAAATATTATCGATATTAATCCATATTGAATATTTTTTAATACAGCACCAATTAAAAGGTTCCTCCACATCTTCGCAATTTTTAAGGGTTTAGATGCATTCCCCGCCTTAGTGACTGTGATTTGGCAGTTCGGGTTCATGGAGGGTGAAAAACATATTTGCGGAAAATTGTCGGTATAGGTTTACGTTTTGATATAACCCATTTATAAAGGCATCGCCCCATTTAGGAATCACTCAGCAGTTCGATCTGTGTAATTGGCATTCATTTTTAAAATATAAATTATAATTACAAAAATATGATATTTTGACTTTGATCTCATGTCATTTGAAACCCGTGACCCACAATATTGTAAAATTTTGCAGGTGCAAAGCTCAAAGTCTTCAGATTTTAAATAAATAACGTTTTATCGCCTCTACGTAAAATTGACTTTTTGCAAAATGATGCATTTGGGGGGAAGGGGCCTTGATTTTTTAAGTCGCATTTTCCCAACGAAATTATCATTTGGACTTATGAGGCCCATTTCCATAAATTGCCACTTCTGGTATCGGTTTATGTTCCAGCGGGGTCATTAAACCTTGCCTTTTCGAAGAGGAGGTTTGAATAATGCCATAATAATAACGAATGTCAGAATAGGACGGTATTGGCCTGGACAACATTTACTTTCAAATATCCGGCTATATGTGCCCCTGACACCACCGGAATTAAGTGATTTATTATATATTTCGACTTCCTAATTCGGGAAAAGGTGAAATATGAGTTCTACGTCAACAGCACCCATACAAGACCTCAATGATAGACTTCCTTAGGCTATAAAGGACATTTTTGTGATATGATTATGCTGATATTGTTTTGATATCCTCCACCATAATATGAAGGAGGGAAAAAAATGGACTAATACCACTTATTTTGTCTATACGAATATTAAAATAGATATAAATTGACAAAGCTTTATACAAAAACCAGTAAGGAAAGTAGTAAAGTCGGACAGGGCCGAGTATATAATACCCTTCACCACTTTGGATATATTCAACAGATGCATCCTAACAGACGTCGCATTTTTGAAGAACTATTAACATGAAATTGGATGAATTAAAATATGCCATCCAAATATGAACCGAATTAGGTCAATCCATAAACTTGAAGTTGGTCGAAACCATATATGTCAGAATTTCTACAAAACAAAATTAAGTAATTCTATGCTCAATTTTGTGCGCTGTGTAAAATTTCGTGTCAATTTTGAAAACACGAGGAGTTTGGTGCACCATTTACTTAATATAGGACGAAAATATATTTGTAAGCTATATGAACCGATTTCAACGAAACTTGCCACAGGTTAGGTTATACTAACATCAGTACGTTTTGTGCTGATTGTGTGCCAATCGGCCAAACTTTGCGTCTTCAGTGCACAATTTACCGATTTTACATTAAATCGGGAGCTATATCTAAATCTGAACCGATTTTCACGAAACTTAGCACACAAGATTCTAGGCTTAGTTTAGTACGCTATGCCAAAATTCGTTTAAATCGAAGCATATATAAGGGCTTTCGTGTTCCATAAACATAAAATCGGATGAAAATATATATGGGAGCTATATCTTAATCTAATCCGATTTTCACGAAGCGTAGCACACATCATTCTACATTTAATGCAGTATGCTATGCCGAAATTCGTGCAAATCGAAAGATATATTGGGACTTTTGTGAACCATATACATTAAATCGGAGCAATATCTAAATCTGCACCGTCCTTGGGCCAAATAAATGAGCTGTACCAAATTGCATCCAAATCGGATTATAAATGGGACTTGTACTTTGTTTACAATTTAAGATCAACAGAAGGACGGACGGACATGCATAAATCGACTCAAAATGTTCTATGCATATTTTAAAAAGGAACCATGGGTCTATCTCGATTCCTTTTGCCTGTTACAAACATATGCACAAAGACATAATACCCTGTACCACAGTGTGGTAAAGGATATAAAAATAAATATTATGGAGATGGACAAACTGTATCAAATAGTCATATCAGAACTAATCATTTCGATATTCGGTGTCCTCCAGACATTGCCAGCAAATGTGGCATCAATTTAATCATGCCCGTGTTGGGTTACAAGGTATCCTTCGATATCATTGCCGGCATAGGACCAATTACAGTCAACGCCCGGTATAACGAATGATATTCGTTATATCGCGAAGTAGCCCAGTAACCCAGTAAATAAGTTTGGAATACGTTTGTTACATGCGATAGTCAGTGTAAAAAGTCGACAATTTTCCTCATCCCGAATTCGTTAAACTGAGTATTCGTTATACCAGGCGTCGACTGTATTTGTTTAAAAAATACTCCGCCATTTTTATATTGCATTGGAAGTTTTAACAACAGTTTTCAAAATCACTCGCTGTGGTATATTTCCATGTTGGGTTGGAAATATAATTTCAATCTCTCTCTCCTCTTTTCATTGTTTAATCCATCTATAAATCTGCAGAGGTGTTCTTTAAAAATGATAGCGGGACGAGAGTGTTCTTCGTCTTTCTTAAAATAAGGACAGCGAAAACCAAAAGTGGTTAGCCAACCCAACTCTTTATATGCTGATATACATTTTAATTACAGAACTTTTACAACAAAAAGTCGATATAGTTTTTGAATTCCTAGTCACATTTTAGAACCGAAGTATGAGGGTAGAAGGTATCCTCTTTGCATTTTTACATAAAAAGGCAAAGAGGGTCCAAAATTATTGTTTAATTAATTATAGTTTTTAATTTTAAATCGATAATTATCGATCCAATGTGGCAAAATGCGTGATCTATATAAGATATTTAATTGTATTTAATACATAAGATATTAAAAAAAAGTATTTTCTTCTCGACTTAGTTCTTCCTGAAATATTAATTACATATACATATTTTAATTACATACAATATTTTTAAACAGCAACTTCCTATTAAAGCCCCATGTGTATGTATGTATATATTTAGTTACATGTAAAGCAGTACATTCCTTCCCAAACAAAATGACTACTTTCAATGTCTATCTGCCTGATGATTTTCCGAACATTATCTAAATATCGATTCGAACCAATTACAATTCAAACATAAGGCAGTCGGTGTAGTACTTGCACACACACATAAGTATATGGTTCCGAAACATACATATGGACATCCCCCTTTTTACCCAGCTAACAAATAAAAATAACACATGTACTTACCCACATTTATACATACATCTGAATATATGTGTGTATGTATGTCTATTTACCAATGTCTGTTTTCTATATGAACGCGAACGCATTCGTTCGTTATTTTTTGTATTTTTATGGCTTTTCAATAATTTATTTGTGGTTGATTTTTTAGTTGAGTTGAGTGCGTGTTAGCGTGATTCTTTGAATGTAGTTTTATTTTGTTGATGTTGTTGTTGTTATTATTTCTTTTTTTCTGTTTAGCGTGTTTCTATTTTAGGGTTGAATTTCCTCCTAATTCCCCACCTTTCCTCACCACCACTCTAAATACCAAAGAATCCATTAAAATGTCAATAGAGACACCAACAAACAGGGCAGGACAGACGAAAACTAATGGTTATAGACATCGAACACATTCCAACTCCATGTTTTTTTATTCGAACAACAACCACAACACTCACACATGTAGTTTTTTTATTTAAACAAGAAAAAGGAAATGGTCATCACTGCAAACACATACATATGTAGATAATGGGTAAAATTCTCAGGGATAATAAGGAGCAAAGTTTGCCGTCGGCAAATGGATTTGAATTTTTTAAAATATTTTTTCAATGATTATTTCAGGCCTGGATTTTTTTAAAATATTTTTTTAAGGCTTAAAATAGGCCGTGGATTTATTAAAGAATATTTTTTCAATTCTTCAAATACTTACATACTTAGCTGGCTTGTGACAGAACTTTCGTTCCATAAGCCGAGCTTAGAAAAGATTTCCAGGCGCGTCGGTCTTTTGCGCAGTTTTTCCAATTTGAAATCCCATTTTCGGCGATGTTGTCTTCGACTTGATCTTTCCAACGTATTCTTGGCCGTCCCCTTCTGCGTGAACCATCAGCTGGTTCACTCTTATATACCTTCTGGGTTGGCGCATCTTCATCCATTCTCACAACATGACCTAGCCAACGTAGTCGCTGCAGTTCAATACGTCTAACAATGTCGATGTACCATGTCATGGTTCATTCGACGGCGATATTCAGCGTCAACGCAGATCTGCCCATAGATCTTTGGGAGAATTTTTCTCTCAAACACTCTAAGAGTTGCCTCATCTGCTTGCGTAAGTACCCATGTATAACAGCATGGGTAGTATCAGCGTTTTGTAGAGTGTAAGTTTGGTCTGGCGGGAGGTGGCCTTGCTTTTGAGTTGTTTGCTCAGACCATAGTAGCATCAATTGGCCATCACTATCCTTCTCCGAATTTCAAAACTGATGTCATTTGTTTTATTTATCGCGGTACCAAGGTATATAAAATCCTTAACTACCTCGAAACTGTTGTTCTCAAGTCTACTGGATGTCTTGCGCGTTGATACCATCAGCTTGGTCTTCTCGCCGTTTACTGGCAGACTACTTCTGAATTTGTTCAAAGGTGGCTGTCACCGCTCTCAATGTTCGACCCATTATGCCGATGTCATCGGCATAGGTGAGTAACTGGTGTTGTGCCAGTAACAGAGTGCCATTTCTATTCACTTTTTCCTCTCGTATGACCTTTTCCAGCATGGTGTTAAAAAAGTCACAAACTATCACCTTGTTTGAATCCTCGGTCGGTATTAAAGGGCTCCGAGAGGTCCTTTTCGAATTTAACTGCTGATCTTGTGCCTCTTAACGTTATCCTGCATAGCCGAAATAATTTTGCAGGAATGCCAAACGCAGACATGGCTTTATATACCCCTGAACGGATAGGTCTGTCGAATGAGGCTTTATAGTCGACGAATAGGTGGAAGGTGTCGATGTGTTTTTCATGGGTCTTTTCCAGGATTTGGTGCAGGGTGAAAATCTGGTCAATGGTGGCTTAGCGAGGTCTGAAGCCACATTGGTATGGTCTAATAATGTCATGGACCATTTGCTTCAGTCGTTCACTCAACACTCTGGATAGCTCTTTATATGCGATGGGAAGGAGACTTTGTCCTCTATAGTTGGCACATATCGTATTGTCTCCTTTTTTGTGCACGGGATACAGGATGCTGAGGTTCCAATCATTGGGCATGCATTCCTCTAGACAAATTGTACTAATCACCTGGTGAATGCTCATTACCAGCATCTGACCACCAGTCTTGAATAGTTCGGCTTGTAAACCATCAGCACCTGCTGCTTTATTATTCTTCAGCCGATTGATTGCTATTCTGACTTCATCTTGGCTAGGTGGTATACACTCTACACCGTCATCTGTTATTGGTTCTGGGGTATCCACTTCACTGCTACTATTTGATACCAGATGTTTTTCAAAATGCTCCTTCCAAATCCTCAGCTCGCTGTCTGAATCTGTCACCAGATTTCCTTCTTTATCTGTACAGGATGTGCCTGCACCAAAGCCTTCGGTTTGGTGTTTTACTCCCCTTGGTAGAATTTTCGGACTTCATTCTGACTCCTGTGCATCTCGATTTGCTTACGCTCACGTTTTTTGTTCTTTCTTCTTTTATCTGCAAATACGATTCTCCTCTCTCCCTTTCTCCTGATAATTCTCCATCATATTACGTGTTGCTACTGTCTGCAGTGTTGCCCTATACGCTGCGTTTTTCATATCAGTAGCATTACGACACACCTGATCGTACCACGGTTTTCTTGATGGTGGTCTTTGGTACCCAAGTCTTGGTTTTGCTGCAGTTTGTAGGGAGGTGGCAACTCTTTACTATTGTGCTTCTATATTATTATCGGAACAAGGGGTGCTTTCGTCAAGCAGTTGGGTAAGTTGAGCGTTGTGTTTGCAGGTTTTCGACGTCAAATTTTCGTGTTACATTAGATCGCATCTTTGCTGCTACTTAAGGACGAGTGTGAACCTTGGCTGCCACAAGGCAATGATCCGAATCGATATTCGCTCCCCGGATCGATAGGACGTCTAGAACACTGGATGAATGCCTTCCGTCTATTACAACATGATCGATTTGATTTCTCGTTGTTCGATTGGGAGAAATCCAAATGGCTTTGTGTATATCGAGATGCTTAAATCTGGTGCTGCTAACTACCATGTTTTTTGCTGCCGCGAAGTCAATGAACCTCATGCCGTTGTCTGATGTTTCTTCATGGAGGCTGAATTTTCCGACGGTGGGGCGAAATATATTTTCCATTCCGCTTTGGCTTTAAATAGGGCGTGGATTGTTTAAAAAATGTTTTTTCCTTAAATTTTTGCCAACCATAGGCTAGTCACTCATTGTGGGAATTGAAGCCAATATATCTACCTACCCATCTATATTTTTCAATATTTAAATCCATATCGTTATTTAAATAAAAAATAAAAAAATTTAATTAGTCCACAATTATACAATATGCATTATTTTTTAAGGACCCCTTAGCCCATATCCGTTTTGATAACTCACTTTGTTCTAATTCGAATATCGAGTTTTACATACATATACAATTTTTTCCATAGTTGTGTCCACTCTTTGTGTGGCCAAAGCGTGAGTCTTTACACACAATAAGTTCTATTTTTTTTTCATTTCTTTATCTACACACATGTGTTTTCAATCATACAGCAGTCCTAGTCATTTACTATGCACAATTGTACAAACATACATATATGAGTATGTTTGTTTGTATATTTGTGTATATATGAACTCCTACTATAGCCCGAGTTCCCATTATTCTCCACTCTTATATGAAATTCAATCAGATAATCTGTAATCAATGATTATTTTACACTAATTAGTTAAGTTGGAAGCAGAAAAAAAAAGAAACGACAACGACAGTGCGATGGTGTTCGCTGTCTGACGATAGCTGTCATTTGACAATATATGTTTGAGTGTGTGTCGGCGTTCAGTGACACAAGCTGGACGATAGCTTAGTGGACAAAAGCGAACATATGGAACTGCTACAAAAAAGCTGAAGATCATTTTTTTCTACTAAAAAAAGAAAGGACCAAAGCCAAGGGCCGAATTTTGGATACCCTCCACCATAGATATACTGACAGGTACTTGAAATGAAAATATAGGGAAAATACCAAAAAGTGGACCTACACCGAAATTTCTACAAACCCATTTGGTAACCATAATACTAATTTCAGAAATTTTTAATGGATAATTATACCCTCAGCCTTATGGCTAATGAGGGTGTATACACTTTGACACAGAGAAAATGTGCATCATCGAAATATTGGTTCTAGACCCCATGTTTCTGTGTACCAAATCCGTTTTAGAAAATTTTAATTTCATCCAAATTTTGCCCATCTTATTATTTCTTCCAAACTTAGTTCAAGTTCGAAGATGGAGAATATCGGTCCACTCCTTCTGGTACCTCCCACACAGGGACTAGGCCTAAATGCGGGTTATAGTTCATTATCGAACCTTACGTTCTAATTTCTTATCTCACTATCCTCCGCAGGTGAAATGATTACAACAGAGTCTTAGAACAAAACTCAAAACGCGGAACAAATCAGAGAACTATTATAATATAAAACCAGTAAAGAAAGTAGTAAAGTCGAACGGGGCCGACTATATGATGCCCTTCACTACTTTGGGTATATTCAACAAATGAATCCTAACAAACGTCGCATTTTCACCAGTAAACATGTCATTCTGCAACCGATACTACATTTTTCATTTGGTCAGATATAGAAGCTATATCTAAATCTGAACCGATTTCAACGATTTCAGAAAACTTAACACACATCATTCTAGACCTAATTCATTACGCTGTGCCGAATTTCGTGCAAACCGAAAAATATTAAGGGACTTTGGTGCATCATTTACATTAAATCGGACGAAAATATATATGGGAGCTATATCTAAATCTGAACCGATTTTCAGGAAACTTAACACACATCATTCTAGACCTAATTCATTATGCTGTGCCAAATTTCGTGCAAATCGAAAGATACGTAGGGACTTTGGTGCCCGATTTACATTAAATCGTACGAAAATATATATGTGAGCTATATCTAAATCTGAACCGATTTTCACGAAACTTAGCACACATCATTCTAGACTCAATTTAGTACGCTATACCAAACTTCGTGCAAATCGAGAGGTATATAGGGACTTTGGTACACCATTTACATTAAATCGGACGAAAATATATATGGGAGATATATCTAAATCTGAACCGATTTGTCCCAATTTCAATAGGGTCCGTTCTTGGGCCAAAATAGTGACCTATACCAAATTTCATCCAAATCAAATCATAAATGCGACCTGTACATTTTTTTACAATTTAACATCTACAGACGGACAGGCAGACGGACGGACATGCGTAAATCGTTTCAGAATGTGATTCTATGCATATTCTCAAAAGGAATCATGTATCTATCTCGTTTCCTTTTGCCTGTTACAAACATATGCACAAATACACAATACCCTGTACCACAGTGTGATGAAGGGTATAAAAATCCACGCCATGGTTAAACCTTTGAAAAATATTTTTAAGAAATCCACGTACTAGCTTTCGAAAAAAAGTCTTGCATTAATCCATGAAAAAATATTTTTTAAACTTGGTCCTCAGTTCAGATTTTTCTGTCCCCAACCCGTTATTCTACCCATAATGATTACCAAAAAATACTACGAACTCCAACTAATTTTAAATATGGCATTGTTAATGATTGACAGGAAAATGTAATGCGATTTCAAGTCAATGGAACGATATCAGTAAGTGATATCTGGCACTCCATTGGATAATTCATTCCGCTCCATCTCTCTCGCACTTTTGTATAATTCATATCAATGTACAACACCCGCAAGCCCTTACCCCAGTACCAAATACCGATTTTCCCATTTGTTTGTATTCATATATTCGATTTGCAGTTCCAGTGTTGTCACACTTCGTTACATATAACACTGCCACCCATACTGCTACTGCATGGGGACCACCACAGAACCTAAAATCCCATTACAAAATTAGGCAATTAGTCTAATTACAAAAACATTTGTACCAAATAACCAGGCAACCAACCATCCGTCCGACAAACAGACCTGCCAGGCAGCCAACCAACCAACGAACCATTTGGGACATTAAGATTAATAAAGGCCTCTCCATTGATATCCACTACAAATGTTTGTATTCGCACACACACACACACAGTAGATATGAATACATTTACAAACACACATACACACATCGACAGATAGAAGTCAAATTAATTCGGGTGTTTGTTACAGTGGAAAGCAATGCTTTTATAATTCAATGTTTACGATGGCAGCGCCGAGATAAACCGCTTCAAATAGATCAGAGCGACATTAATTTTTAATTAATTAACTTTTATGTAAAGTGCAGTTGGCACCTACACTTGTACAGAAATATATATATATGTGTGTGTGTGAATAATGTTGTATTGTATTATTTGGTTGTGTAACATATATAGAGGAAATATCAAGAGGTGAGTTTGCAATTGTTACAACATTCCTATGGGTCAGGCACCCGGTCTCAATGCAACTCAACATCGAGTCGATTTTGGATAACCTCAAATATCCTTAAGGGGCCGGTCACCCTTCACCCGTCATTCCAAAAACCAAAAACGTTCAGGTTCATAGACGACGGTTTATCAGTAGAACTCTAAAATAGTTCGGTATTGGTCTCTCACAGACTTTAGCTTCTGCTCAGCCTCGTACCCGTAAAAAATAATGATTGCAGGCTATCTCCAATGGGACAGTAGCTGTACAGGGATTGACAACTAAAGTGGCACCAACATATTTCGATATTGGCAGCCTCCCTGCCCCTTTAGTTAGGGAATAGTCTCCCACAGACTAGTCTCTGCAGCCAAAATCACTATCATTAGAACTAATAACTGGAGGCTCTTTACAATGGAACAGCCGTTGAATGAAGATGAGAAATACCTTTCAATGTTGACTTCCACACATCCAATCTTATCCCGGCCACAAGCCTGCCGATATGGACCGAGAAGGCGAAGCTTAATCAGTAGATCTCTAAAATAGTTCGGTACTAGTCATTCACAGATTATAGCTTCTGATCAGCTTCGTAGCCGTAAAAAATAATGATTGCATGCTAACTCCAACGGGACAGTCTTTGTACAGGGATAGACAAGTAAAGTGCAACCAACATATTTCGATTTGGCAGCCTTCCTGCCCCTGCAGCTGAAATCACTACCATTAGAACTAATAACTGGAGGCTCTTTACAATGGAACAACCGTTGAATGAAGATGAGAAATACGTTTCAATGTTAACTTCCACACATCCAATCGTATCCCAGTCCACAAGTCTGCCGATATGGGAAATGGTAACCCAACTAGTTTCGACCCAATGTTCGGGACTAATAAGCCCAATACAAAACCTCTTTCCAACTGATTTTCGATTATTTTAAAATGCGCTCATCATGGTGGAGGATGGAAAAAATAAAAGCATCGGAATAGGCGAACTTAACTATGCTTTTTACGGTCACGTCCGACAATACTATCTAGTTCATTAAGATGATCGCTCTTTTCAGTTCAGCTCTCATAAATAAACTAGTTCGTTCTTTTAGTTCAACAGTTCGTCGATTCGGAAACATTCGTGAACGATAATTGTGAACCGTATAATGAACGATTCGTTGCTATTTAGATCGTGAAAATCAGGTGTATAAAATGTAAAGAAAAAAGCTTGACAAATTTTTTGGTATCACAAATAACCCGCCAACACTAATAAAAGATAGAGGGTGAGGTGAAAAAACTGCAACCAACTTCAGACTGTTGTCATTTCTAAGCCACTCGTCCGAAAGCTGTAAAAATTTTTCCAGTGACAGCTCACCATATTGTTTACAAGCGTACAAAAGCATTTTGGTAAGAATTTGCCAGAAAATAGTTATTCGTGATGGAACAGAAAGAAAATAGACTGAAAAGAGCTAAAGAGCATGGCCAAAAGTGGTGAACTACCGAATTTCGGTTTCTTCGATGAGAAAACATTCGTTGTCCAGCAGTTTGTAAACAAACAAAATGATCGTGTTTACTTGGCAAAGAGGTCAGCTGAAAATGTGAACCTTCGGTTGGACACCAAAACTCAAGCGCCGGCCATG
Source organism: Musca vetustissima (assembly GCF_032173495.1). NCBI lineage: Eukaryota > Metazoa > Arthropoda > Insecta > Diptera > Muscidae > Musca > Musca vetustissima. The sequence goes on along the minus strand of NW_026879812.1, from coordinate 229,448 downwards.
GTGATGGGTGGGCCGCCATAACAGCCGATGGTAGTCCTTCGCTCGTATTAATCGAATATCATCAGAATAAATGCTGAATATTATCGCGAAAATATTCTGAAGGTTGTATTAAAGACTTGGGCATGCAAACATTTTGGCCGCAGACATTGGATATTGCAACAGGACCATCCTGAATGCGATGGTAGACACGCCACCCAAGAATGGTTACAAAATTAGCTTCCTCTCTTCATTTCCAGCGCACAATGGCCACCAACATCTCCCGATTCCAATCCGTTGGACTATTGTGTCTGGAGTATTTTGGAAAGCAAGATTGGCACTAAAAAATACCAAAGTGTCGATCACCTCAAGCAAGCGCTTCGACGGGAATGGGCCAAAATACCGAAGAGCAACAATCGGTTTCATTGGCCGTTTGGAGGCCATAATTCGCGGCGAAGGTGACCATTTCTAAACTTATTCTAAAATTTGACGCTATTTCTGATATTTTTGCTTCCATTCAATAAAATTTAAAAAAAAGTATAAAAGTTGAAGGCGCTTGACTTTGTTGCAGTTTTTTATCTCACCCTGTAAATAAAGATTCACTTATAAATAGATAATTCATAACATACAAAAATGTATTTTTTTAATTATATTTTATATATATAATATATACTTATTTTAATATATGTAAGCAATTAGTCATTGCTTTAAGTTTAGGTCAATACAAACGTTGTGATCAAAAATAATAAATGAACTATTAACTATAAGAACGACTTTGACTAAACTAGTTCACTTGCTCCTTCAACTGAATCGTTCATCTGAACTAGTTCGTTCACGAACTCTACATTGTTGCTGTATTGCTTATTGATAGATCAAGAAATTGATGGCAATGCATCTCGACTATTGTGTATTCCCATTATTACAATATCGCAATCAAGTAATAATCGATGTAAAATTTTTCTTTTGAACTAATTCCCAAAAAAATGTTTAACTTCTGTAAGAAAAATATTCCGATTTAATTCTAAAACATGCAGTTTTGTATTACATTTTAAATCACATTGTATTTTGCAATGTGTATGTTTTTTCATAGCTTTTAATCAAATATTGTCCTTAATAGTTCAATGAAAATATTTGCGTGGGCTATTTTCATTGACCTGATTACAAAACAGGGAAAAAAATAAAACAAAAAATGTAAAACAATGTATGGATGGATTTGTGGATATGGAACGTATAATTATTGTATATATCGACATATATTTTTTTTTTGTCTAATAACAAAGTATGCAACTCATATCCGTTTCCGGTGTGATATTAAATGATGATGAGCAGTTTTGGACTTGCAGAGATGGATGGTTTGAAATAAAGAAATATACCCAATATTTAGTATACCAATCAGGGGCCATATCACCGAATTCGCCATCGAGTTCTGTTTCGATCGTTGTAAATTTTTGAATCACCGCATTCGATCGTAATTTATTTTGTCTACTACTTTTTTCCTTTGCTGTTAACATTCGGTTATAAGAAATTAAACGCGAAAGAGAATGTCAAAATTAGATTTTGTGATTAAAATATGTTATTTCTTAAAAAAAAATATATTGATTTTGTGTGTTCAAATACATGTTTACAATTTTATTATGAATCCAAGTGTTTTTTTTTTACTTCCTCGTCTTCAGATTCTGAGGATGAATACATGTGGCATTAATAAGGAAAAATATTCGTGACAAAAGCAGTTCTTTGGCATTGCTGGCATCATATGGTCCGCCACCAGTTGTGTTATGCTTTTGATCTGCGTAAACCTAGCGCCAACTTGACATATCTTTCACTGGATGGTCCCAGGAATTTAGTTTTGTTTTATCAATTCGTGCCACAGGTTTTGGGCCTTTAATTTAGCTTGAGCACAGTTTTGCAATTTATTTTTGGCTAGGATGGATGCTGGATGCTCCAATATAAATTGAACCAATACGTTTTTCTACTTTGCATTTGAAAATAAATAATACATTTTCACCAGTTTCTTGTTCTTTTTTTGTTTACCCTTTTCCGCGCAAAAATCTCTAAGTATGTAGTTTTCTATAACATACTACCTATAGTGTGCAACTTCGAGTAGAAACAATTCGATAACGACTGCGGTGATCCGCGTAAACTACATTACGATGCCGAAGTACTCGATTTCGACTGCGGTGATTTGGCCTCAGAATGAATATATTATGTTGTGCCGCGTTAAAATGGAATCCTTTATTCAATCTATGTTCGATTCATATATCTTCTCTAAACCTACCGTTTGGTCATTGCAGGATATATCCCGAGCCATTTCAGTGGACAGCAATCTGGTAAGAATCATCAAAAAACCAGTAAGGAAAGTTCAAAAGTCGGACGGGGCCGACTATATGATACCCTTCACCACTATGGGTACATGCAAGACATGTTAATATCTACAATATCCTGTTGATATAAGAATTTCGCATACATTAGTCGGGACCTAATTCGGTACTCTGTGCAAACTTTTGCTTCAATCGGAACAATATTAGGTGTTTGGTGCACAATATAAATCGGACGAAACTATATATGGGAGCTATATCTAAATCTAACCCGATTTTAACAAAATTTCACATACATCAGTCGGGAATTAATTCAGTATTCTGTGCAAAATTTTGCTTTAGTCGGACCACTATTGGGAGTTCGGTGCACTATTTACAGTTAATCGGACGAAACTACAAATAGGAGCTATATCTAAATCTGAACCGATTTCAACAAAACTTGGCATATAACTATCTAGACCTCATTCAATACTCTATGCAAAATTTTGTCTCAATCGGATCACTATTGGGAGTTTGGTGCACCAATAAGTTAAAATCGGACGCAAATATATGTGGGAGCTATATCTAAATCTGAACCGATTTTCTCCAATTTCAATAGGGTTCGTCCTTGGGCCTATTAAGTGACCTGTGCCAAATTTCATCCAAATCGGATCATAAATGGGACCTGTACTTTGTTCACAAAAATACATGAACGGGCTAACGGGCAGAAGGACGGAAATGCATAAATCGACTCAGAAAGTGATTCTATGCATATTCTAAAAAGGAACCATGGGTCTATCTCGATTTGTTTGCCTGTTACAAACATATGCACAAAGACACAATACCCTGTACCACAGTGTGGTCAAGGGTATAAAAAGGGGGTTATATGGGGACTACACCTAAAAGGGGGCGAATATTAATAATAATTGGGAGGAGGGTTTGTTACAATATACGAGTACAAAAAACCAAATTACAAAGAATTTGGTTGAAAAACGTGCTCAAGAACTCCAAAATACCGCAAATTGGGGCGTACCCTTATATGGGGGGCTACCCGAAAAAATTGACATATATTTATAATTTATAGTGGAGAGATTTGCTACCTAGTAAGAACTCGACGTACTAAATTACAGTCAATTCGCTCGAAAAATACGCCCAGAACCCTCAAAATACCAAAAATTTGGGGGTATCGTTATATGGGGACTACAAGAAAAACTGGACCTATATTTATAATTTGTGGTGGAGTAATTTGGTACCCAATAAGAACCCAATGTACAGAATTTCAGAGAATTCAGTTACAAAACGAGCTCAAGAACCCCAAAATACCGAAAATTGGGGGTACCCTTATATGGGGACTACCCGAAAAAATGGACCTATATTTATAATTTTTAGTAGGGAGATTTGCTACCCAATAAGAACTCAATGTACCAAATTTCAGCGAATTCAGTTAAAAACGCGCTAAAAAACCTCAAAATACCGAAAATTTGGGGGTACGCTTATATGGGAGCTATGCCTAAACGTGGACCGATTTTCTCCAATTTCAATAGGGTTCGTCCTTGGGCCAATTAAGTGACCTGTGCCAAATTTCATCCAGATCGGATCATAAATGCGACCTGTACTTTGTTAACAAAAATACATGGACGGACGGACGGACAGACGGACGGACGGACAGACGGACGGACAGACGGACGGACAGACGGACATGCAAAAATCGACTCAGAAAGTGATTCTATACATATTCTCAAAAGGAACCATGGGTCTATCTCGATTATTTTTGCCTGTTACAAACATATGCACAAAGACATAATACCCTGTACCACAGTGTGGTGAAGGGTATAAATATATATCCTATATACGTGCTCTTACGCGAATATAATTTATATCGGATTTAAAGTCAGCACTTTCCACTTTCATTCACTGGTAACTTTTCCGGATCATGTCTTTCCGGTGTGAACATATACGCCAAAATTCGAATGTGCACTTACATTGCTTCCAAGATTTTATATATATTCCTCCCATAACGGTATGTCAATGTGTGTATCCTATTCCAACCGTGGTTTCAAGAAGTGGTTTAGGGAACAAATCATGCAAAAAAAAAATATTTTGGTATTTTCAAACAGAAGCGGTTATAATTTGGTATGCCGGATTCTTATTTTGGCCAAGGAGCATTTCCCATTTGACGAGGCTGTAATTCATCAGAAATAATTGCCCAGAAAGTTCCATTTTCAGACACAACTCCATAAAAGAGTCCTGTCCCATTTCTATTATGCTCAAGGTCTTAATCTAATTTTTGAGCCTAATTGTATGTACATTGGTATTTGATTTATTCAGAGGCTAAAAACACAATTTTTCAACCACAATAATAACACGACAGATTTCATATATATTTTGAATGGTCACCAGTATGTAAATTTCGTCCAGACTAAACATACCTCATTTTTACATGTTTAACATATAAGGTTCCAACACATTTTAGTTATGTTTATGGCATTATGCAAATTTTCCATATAAAGTGGCAGTAATTTGGCATTTCAATTTCTTGGTGGGTAAATTGTTCGTAGAAAATTGTCAATGTCTTGTCATAGCTCCCATGCAAAAGTCCCATCACATAAGCGTAAATATATGCAAGTATGATTAAAATCTTACAATTCGAAAATATATGATGTAGGTCTCATATAAATATTAATTTTAAATATTTGTAATCAATATCGTTTCTTAAACTGAATATGAAATTTATCTGAGTAGGGTAAACATGGAAATTCGATTAAAATGGTACCATAACTCATTTTAGTTGCTACAGTTTTTGTCAAAAATTTTATTTTGGCACGAACCATGTAAGGTGAATTATAGATGCGGCCATGTGGTCGATAGCAAAGTTACAAACCATTGAGTGAAATGTAATTGTTGAAAATACTTTGAACAGATTTGATCGTTGGAGTGTTTTAAGATAAAAGTCTAAAATCCCACATGCAACGTTGACAAGACTATTGTTGTTGGTGGTGAGATTTTAAGTCGCACACGATGGGAAAACTCTCCACAGATCAAATTCTATTATTAGAACAAATAGTTTATTGATAAGTATTTAGTGTTTGAGATTAGGCTAAGCCTAAGGATAAATATTTTAAAATAAAATCAGTGCCTTACAACCACTCAACCAAGAACGGTCGGGAGCACCGTGTCTCAATAATTTTTGCTACAGAGGAGTGCCTCACAAAAACACAAAGAGAACGGTCGGGAGTACCGTGTCGTGTCTTTATTTTTTTTATACAGACGAGCTGCGGCTGTTTGTATATTTTTAATAGTAATAAAACAGAATTTTTGTCGAATGCCCACATTTACCTACTCAAATTGCAAATGTAAAAGTAAACTACAACTTTATTTTTTAATGTCATATTTGTCGAATGCCCACATTTACCTACTCAAATTGCAAATGTAAAAGTAAACTACAACTTTATTTTTTAATGTCATATTTGTACGGTCACTGGTCAAAGCAAATCGTTTTCTATGTACAAATACAACATAATCTTCCTAATGAAAGTGTGACAGTTAGCACTACATCTTATTATTCTCGAACATTTCTTATTAATTCAAATTCCAAGTTTTTTTCTACTTTATCTATTCCCTCTTTCGCAAGGTGGGGCATTAACTTGTATTATTTCCTAATTGTTGAGGATGATCTTAGGCATATTTTCAGTAATATACAAATCCTCCTGGAAGGCAATTTAGGATCTTGGTCTATGTTTTATCTTTGTTCCACGAACGATTTAATGAGTAAATTTGGTTAAAATTGTGTCGTATTATAATTAAGGTCAGGCAATTTCCGTCAGATGGCACTAGGTCATTCTACCCTTGACACGAACCAAACATATGTGAATTGTAGATGCGACGATGTAATCGATAGCATGACCACAAACCATCGTTGATTTCGATGATGAAGTGTAAAATGGTATAATTTTAAACGACTGCCCACATTTACCCTACTTATTTGTCTTCGAATATGTATTGGAATTGAGATCAACAACAATAGAAAAAGGAATTATAAAGGAATATATAGCGATACTTCATGTTATACTGGAAAGTTTCTTTATGAAAATTATGAGTTTTTCTGTTTAATAGTTTTTATTATATTATTATTATTATTTCGTAATTTGTCATCACTTCAAGCCATCCATCTCTGCACAATTTTGTTTTCTATAAAACATTGTAAATTACATTAATTTTTTTAACAAATAGCAATACTTACATTGTTCTTTGCTCAAATGACAATAATTATTTGCACGAGTTTGCGAAATGGATGAACATGCACACAACACACTTTTTTTCCTACACCCTAAATATATTTGTCATTTTGGAAAACAAATCCCTATTTGAGAGTGAGTTGGTATGTATGTGTGTGTGAAAAACTGTGTTCAATGAAGACAATGTACAACAACATTATCTAGTTGATCTTCTCTCAAGTATTGAATAAATGACTGACTGACTGACTAACTGGCTGAATGGGTGAGTGAGTGACGGACTGACTGCCGAGCAATTTGATATCATGTTAAAATTGCAACAACAACAACAAAAAGAGTCATCGTTGGTCGATTGCATGTCAAAATCAATGTATCATTTGGCCAACCAGAGTCTATAGCAAATGATTGCAATTTTTTCTCCCTATTTACTTCTGGCAGGTTGTTACTTACCTGTTACCCCGCTCTGGAAGTTATGGCTGACAGCCGAACCTTAAAACATTTTATCAGTGTTAGAGTGAAAATAATAATAATGGTCATTATGAGCTTTATATGCAATCGACATGAAAATGATTAGATTGTTAGTGAGCGGTGTGGTCTAGATGCGTCTTTGGCATGAACGTCCTCCAATGATTATTATGATCACGGTGACAAAGTGCTGGGAAGAGGGAGAGTGCAAAACAATTACAAAACACAGATGTCACATATTGTGTATTGCGGATTGGCAAATAGCACCTAAGCAGTATGCCAAGAAGCTTTGTATTCAAAATATACTAACAATGTTTGTTGTAGTTGGATAGAGACTAACAACGAATCACAAACAAAACGAAAGACTTAAGAAACAAACTTCACATTTTTATTATTTTACGTTAACATTGTTAACACCAGAAATTCAAATTGATCAGCATTGTGAGTGGTGGGTAGTATTTAGCTATATTCTCCAATAGAAGGTGTAATGTATATAAGATTTGTCATTCCATTTGCAATATGTTGAAGTATTCATCGACGGCTCCGTATATTCTTGATGATAGACACAATATATTTAATATGGAGTTTTAAAATTTTTTCCAGCATGGTGTTATTAAGATTTTTGTATAGCCCTGGGGAACACGTCGTTATATATTTGTAGCATGATCACATTAATTGAAAATCCGATATAGAGGTTGTCGTATTGAGCCGGTAATTTGACATTTCGGCTTCTTTCAAAATAAACTGAAATGGTTCCTGACCTATTTTAGATATGTTGCTGGTAAAAGCAGCAACCAATGCTATTATTAGTTCACATTTTGAGTTCTTTGCAGAACACACACACATAGGTCCCTGGCGAAATTTCCAGAGGAAGTGGTTGTAATTTGTCATACTGGATTCTTAGACTACAATTCTGTAGACATAGATAGCACACTCAATTTTCCGAATGCTGAAGGTCAATTTTCCAACCTGAGTGTCTGTAGTTTGGTATTTATATAAATTTTCCGACAATTTTATATGTTCCAAAATGTTTGTTTATAAAAAAGTTTAGCCTAACCAAACGTAACGTTTTTTTTTTATTTTCTCAAGCTCCCATGATGGTCGTAATTAGAAGATAACCCATTGACTATAGATATGATGGTTAACTGCGAATTAAGTTAAAAGTCCCAGATCATTGAGCGGTGAAAGCTGTTACAACGACTAAAATAGTTGTTACGCTCAGCCAGTTCGAAATTTACATATTCTCCACCATGATGCTCACAGTCAGAATATCAAAAATCTTTAAGGACCGTTACATAGGAATCTGCCGCATTCTCCTGCCAGCAATTTGTTATGACTCAATGTCAAACTATAGACTCTTATATGGGTAAATAAGGCTAGGACCTTGGAAACATAAAAATCACCAGAATAATAAAAAAACATTTAGGGTTCTGTTCTATGGAAGTCATACAAAAACTAGGACAGATTTTGTAAGAAGATTTCACAACCAATATCAACATAGAGTCAATTCGATTGAAAAAGGTACCCATAATACCGAGTAAATATAACAAAAGTCCTCCTGGTAGACCATTTCTAAGGTAGGACCATATCCGTACCAAAAACTGAACTGAATATGAAATTTATTTTTAGAATTTGAGTAGGGTAAATGTGGGCATTAGGTTAAAATGATGTCTTATTACATTTTAATTCAGACAATTGCCGTTTACAGTCACAAACCATAAAGGTGTTATGGTTAATATCCATAGAGGAGTGTAAATTGACACCATTTAAAGCGAATGCCCATATTTCCTACCAAAGTGCCTGTTTGAATTTTGGCATTCTCGTTCATGGAGTATGGAAAATATATTCGCAGATTTTATCTGTATAGCGACATATTTTGACCTAGCTTTCAATATAAATATCCCATCTCATACTAAGCATTGAAATGGTCCTGGCCCCATTTTCCAGCTGTAGTGATTGGAAATTGACATTCTGGCTTCCTTGTGAGCAAACAATTTCTTAGTTGAAATAGAGGTCCTCATTTTGGTGTAGCTCCCATATGACTTACCATTTTCGCTATTTTAGACGCATTTGTCACCCAACGTGTCTGTAATTTGGTATTCCATATTTTTAAAGGATTGTCTATGACTTGATGTCGCTCTCTTAAACAAGTTCCGCCTATTTTCATTGAATTGAAGGTCGTAACCAAATTTCCTAAAAAAACACTCCAAATTACAGGCACAATATGTTGGTCCATTTTTTCACAAAGGGTCTCACGACTTGATGTCGCGACTTGATGTCGCTCTCTTAAACAAGTTCCGCCTATTTTCATTGAATTGAAGGTCGTAACCAAATTTCCTAAAAAAACACTCCAAATTACAGGAACAATATGTTGGTCCATTTTTTCACAAAGGGTCTCACCCGACTTTAGTTTTTTTTGATGTTTTATACGGATTTACCAACCTAAGTAGCCTTAATTTAACATTGCTGGTTCTTGATGGGTAAAAAAAGTCCCCGAACGCATACTATTCCATTCTTGAATAACGGGTTCTTGCACGTTGAAAATATTTTCACGAAAAAATTTCATTATAAGTCCACTTTAAAAAAATGGCCCTTATACAAATCCTGCTTTATTTCCGGTAATGAGGGTCGCATTTATGCAGAAAATGTTCAATGTAGCTTTTCATTTTGGTGAAGTCCTCGTATAACCCATTTTAGGCAGAAGAAGTAATTTGACATTCTCCTTGTCTGAAAAAAATTCAATATAGTTCCAGTTGTTGGCAGAACACTTATGAAGGTCGGATCAGTTATTTATTGGCCCCATATAAGGGTATCACCCATATAAAGCATGATTCGGAAAATATGCCATATAGGAGCTGTTGACCTCTAATCGGAAAATATGGTGTAAATATCGCGAAATATTACCTAGGCACAGAAAATTAGAGCTCAGTCTTAGTATTTATTTAATTATATCTACCACTTCACGTGGAGTGATCTTATCCAAACTTGCCAACAGAAGTTGTTTTAATTTGGCATTCCGTTTTTTTCGGTACCAAAAAAAATATTGGACCTTTTTTTGCAATGGCCCCATTTTAGGTATTTGTCACATTTTTCCAACCGAAGTGTCTGTAATTTGGCATTCCGTTTTTTTTTGGTCAAAACATCCTTGCAGATTATTGTAAATATTGATCAACGTTTCAACATAGTCCCAACCTCCCAATCGAAGTGTTTTAATTTGGCATTATGGGTTATAGAAAGAAAAGCAAATGTCTAAAATAGGTTCATGTTTTGACATAGCCTCGGTATTTTTCAAAATAGCCCCATGTTTTTAAATAGTATCCACCCACAAAAAGGTTCCCTTTGACTTAATGAAGTGAATATTGTTTGGCTTTTCGGGCGCTTAAGTTCATAGTCATCATATACTGGTTGAAGGTCCTAGGCGCATTTCCCAACCGAAACACCCCTTCACACAAGTTTTTGAAAATATGTCCATGTTTTAGTATACCCTCTTTTTAAATATTCGGCATTTTGAAAGTCTTAGTATTTTGCGACCAATGTGACTGTAAGCTGGCAATTCGGAGAGGTGACAAAGAGAGAGTTTTAGTGTGTACAAAATATCTGCGCAGGAGATATTCAATATATGGATTCGTTTTAAAATTTAAAGGTTTAGCCCTATATTATGTATTTTGATGGTCCATTTCCAGTTCTCACAATACCGCCCATTTTCGGTATTGTGAAGGCTTTAGGGGCACGTTCCATCCGAAGGGACTGAAATTCGGTATCCCGGGGTCTAAATGAGTGGACAATTTATTCGCCGAAAATAATTCTTATATTGGAATTCTGGGGATGAAAATGTTCCATATTGACCCGCTTTACAATAGTCGATGATCCCAGTCAAATTTCCCAACAGAAATGATTGAACTTTGGCATTTCTGGTTAATGGAGGGTGAAAATTTGAAAAATGTCAATGTAGGTAAATTTTTTGGCAAAGTCTTCAAATAACGGTACCGCCCTATCTCCAGAATGTTAAATATTGTAGCCGAATTTACCTATAATTTGGAATTCCATCTTTTAGGAAAAATGTCGATATAGGTCTAGGTTTTGGCATTTCCTTCTCTGTGAAGGAAATGTAATTTTTGGTATGTATCATTGCCGAATTTCCACCATCTGAATATAAGTATTTTGGTATCTCGTTTTTGCAGAGAAAAATAAACCCATTGACAGACATTTTACAATTTTTAGACATGACATCTAAAGATGGGTATCAACCGATTAAATGTATTATGAATGTCCAACTCAAGGTGGAGGGTATTAAAAGTTCGGTTCAGCTATATTTAAAGTAGTTTTCATTTTTTTAATACAAACCCACACAATTCTGATTGTCTATACATTACTATTGTTGTTGCATTTGCCAACATACTAGCAGCATAATATAGAACCCCCCTTCCCCCATCATCGGCAGCAATGTGTTAATGGCGATCAATTGGTATTACAGCAATATAAACAATCGTTTTATGAACACATTTATATCTTTATAAACCGCCTGTGGCCGATCAAACACCCTCCTCCCCCTCTCTCATACCTAGAACATTATAACTGGTTTCCATTACAAACAATGAGAGAGGGGGAATATACAAATCAATAGAAATTACAACTTCGATTATGTTTCAGTTTCGTTTTTCTTTTTTTCTACTTAAAGTCGTGGTTGCAAGTTGTGTACAACAATACATAGAGAAAAACAAAAACAACAATGTGAGAATATTTTTGATTAAATGAGTTGTAAAGATGTGTTTTGTTAAAAAAAAATTATGTAGTCATAATTGCTTACAATTGTAATTTGTTTATTGGGGGAAGTTGAATGGAGGGGGCAATAAATAACACTACAGTTTATTTGAATGTATTCTATTTATAGGTATTTTTTGAATAAATAGTATTTTTTTTTCAAACCGTTACATGATATGGAACTAATTTTTATGAGCTTCTTCAATGATGTTTATTTGTTTTTTTTCTGCTAAATCATGTTAATTCAATAAATCATGTAATAATTTGCTGAGGCGCCAGGGGGTCTTATTGAGAAAAAAAAAATACAAAAACAAAATCTTTTCAAGGGCTTCGTGGAAGAAGATCCGTATAAAATTGTAAATAGTAGCTTAAAATAATGAGCATTTCATTTTACAACTTGAAAAGGTGATTTATAAAAAAATATTTTTTTCAACAAAAATTCCGTTATATACTGCTTATCCAATATTGGCGAATTTTACTTTGGTGCAGTGTTCTTTCCATAGGAAATACATTTAACTAACGGGCAAAATGGATCTGAGTTTAAGAACCGCCGGGAAAGAGCATTCACGACTCAAACTTCCGAGACAGGCGGGGAATTTAACTAAAATTCCGAGTCTGAAACTGGGAGAACCAGAGAATCGAAGAGGCTGATAAGTAAGCAAAGACATTACAAATCCCACAATCCTATCCTACACCCCAACTGTAATCCTAACTTAAAATTTCAAGATTCTAGCTCTATCGGTTCACTCAAATCCACATTTGGTACAAATTTCCAAAACTTCCTACATAGACCAATCCAATTTCAGAATTCCAGCTGTATTGGTTCACCCAAAATTTAAATTGTACAAAATTTAGTACGAACTTCCAACAGTGATTCTAACATCAGATTTAAATATTCAAGCTCCACCGGTTCACCCAAATCCACATTTGGTACCATTTTGTACACATTAGTATAAATGTCCCAAATATTTTACTTAGCCCAATCCTACACCCCAACTGTAACCCTAACTCCAAATTTCAGGATTCCAGCTGTATTGGTTCACCCAGAAATTTAAATGGTACAAAATTTAGTACACATTAGCACGAATTTCCAAAACTTTCTACAAAGCCAAACCCAACACCCCAACAGTGATTCTAACATCAAATTTAAAGATTCCAGCTCTATCGGTTCACCCAAATACAAATTTGGTGCCATTTAGTACACATTAGTACGAATTTTCAAAACTTTCTACTACGTAGCTCAATACTACATACCAACAAAGATCGTAACTCCAAATTGCAGGATTCCAACTCTATCAGTTCACACAAAATTCAAATTGTACCAAATTTAGTACCATTTAGTATGAATTTCCAAAACTACATCCATACCCCAAATCCTACACTCTAACAGTAACCTTATTTACAAATTTCAAGGTTTCCAGCTCAGTTAAATTGTACCAAATTTAGTACACATTAGCACACACGAATATTCAAAACTTTCCACAAAGCCCCAAAGTGATCGGAACGTCAAACTTCAAAATTCCAGCTCAATCGGTTCACTCAAACCCGCATTTAGTACTAATTTCCAAAATTTCATCGCATCGGCTCACCCAAATTTTAAATTGTACAAAATTTAGTTCACATTAGTAGGAATTTCCAAAATTCCCAAATAGCTCAATTCTTTCCCCAACAATGATCCATATGTAAAGCTTCCAGCTCTATTGGTTCACCCAAATCCAAATTTGGTACCATATAGCACAGATTAGTACGAATTTTCAAAATTCTCTACATACCATAATCCTACATCCCCCACCAGTGATCCTGACTCCAAATTGCATTGCATCCAGCTCTATCGGTTCACCCAAATCCAAATTTGGTACCAATTATAGTACGATTTAGTACTTTTCGTACACATAAGTAGTAAAAATTCAAAAACTACGTATATATCCCAATCCTACACATGGACGGTAATGTTAATTTAGATTTTTTGAGGATTCCAACTCGATTTGTACCTCCAAATGAAATATGTACCGAATATAGTACCATATAGTACTTTTCGTATATATAAGTATACGCTTCCAAAGCCAGCTCCTTATATCGACCCTGCTTCTCAACCTTAATTTGCATTCCTAATTTCAAGTTTTTTAGCTCTATCCATTCACATGCTGTGAAATTGTACTAAATTTAGTACATTTTAGTACTTTTCGCATACTTATAGTTCGAATGTCAAATAAACCATTGCTATATCTATTCTACACTCCATTAGTGATCCTCATTTATAATTTAAGAGTTCTAGATCTACCGATTCGTCAAATACAAATTGTATCACATTTAGTACTTTTCGTACCTTATCAGCCTTATCTGTCACCTTTGGAGACAAGAATGACCCTCACCCAAAATTTCAAGATTCTATATTGAGCCGTTTCGTCTGGGCGTTGATGAATCGTTTAATCAATATGTCAGTCAGTCTTTGTGCATATGTTTGTAACAGGCAAAAGGAAACGAGATAGACACATGGTATCTTTTGAGAATATGCATAGAATCACTTTCTGAGTCGATTTAAGCATGTCCGTCTGTCCATGTATTTTTGTAAACAAAGTACAGGTGGCATTTCATCCGATTTGGATGAAATTTGGCATAGGCCGTTTATTTGGCCCAAGGACGAACCCTATTGAAATTGGGAAAAATCGGTTCAGATCTAGATATAGCTCCCATATATATATTCGTCCGACTTAATGTAAATGGTGCACCAAAGTCCCTATATATCTCTCGATTTGCACGAAATTTGGCACAGCGTAATTAATTAGGTCTAGAATGATGTGTGTTAAGTTTCCTGAAAATCATTCAGATTTACATATAGCTCCCATATATAATTTTGTCCGATTTAAGGTAAATCGTGTACCAAAGTCCCTAAATATCTTTCGATTTGTACGAAATTTGGCACAACGTAATGAATTAGGTCTAGAATGATGTGTGTAAAGTTTCCTGAAAATCGGCTCAGATTTAGATATAGCACCAAAGTCCCCATATATCTTTCGATTTGCACGAAATTTTGCGCAGCGTAAATAATTAGATCTAGAATGATGTGTTTCCTGAAATCGGTTCAGATTTAGATATAGCTTCTATATCCGACCAAATGAAAAATTTAGTATCGGTTGCAAATGAAATGTTTATGGATATAATTTTATTTTACTGGTCCTTTTAAAATGAGACGTCTGTTAGGATTCATCTGTTGAATATACCCAAAGTTGTGAAGGGTATCATATAGTCGGCCCCGTCCGACTTTACTACTTTCCTTACTGGTTTTAATTTGTCTTTTATTTTTCATTTCAGGTTTTTATGAATTTTTATATGCTCGAATTTCCGTATGATGACAATCGAAAACGATATACAAATTATTTGAAAATATGGCCAGCCAGACGATAACGATCAATACGATATATTTCGGAATTATCCTCATCTCTCAATGATAAAATTCCACAAGGAAGGATTACAATAGAATATAGTCCAAATAAGTGGTCTAAGTTGTTAAGCAAAACTATTTCTTAAAATTTATATTTAATATATTTTTTAAATGTATGTATGTATATATTTTACAAAGAATATTTAATAATAAAAATTAAAAAAATAAATGAATTTCCTAAAAATATTTTTTGTTTTTATTTACGGATACACAAATATGGTAAGTATACATGCCCCCTACGCATGCGACATAATTTCTGTGATGACGTCACAGTTTTGCATTCACCTGGTTGTATGCATTTTTTGGGCAAATTTCACAAAAATACCAGGCGCCCAGAAGAAAATAGAAAGTAGCCCGCAAAAAAATAATGAAAAAATTGCAACTGGCAATGCCGTGCAAAGAAATTACAAAATTTGTAGCATACTTTTAGGCGCTAAAATTTTTTCGCCGGTGGGTTGTTGCCAGACCAATTTTTTTTCGATTTTTTTGGCGGGCAACTTGCTACTTCATTCTGGGCGCCTGGTATATTTGTGAAATTTGGCCAAAATCGCAGCAGATTTTTGGAATTATTTTTTTCAAATTCATTGGGAGCCAATGGGCGTTATTGTTACAAAGAAACTAATATTGTGAACCCCCACTAAGAGTTTATTTTAGACGTCCATAAATAGAAACACATTTTTAGTTTTTTTTTAATTTTTTTTAATATTTGTTTTATTTCAATAAATTAAGAAGGTACATAAAGAAATAAGTCAACTATATACACTATTTACTTAATAATACTTCTTAATATAATGCTGGTCTAGAGGAACAAATTGAGGAACGATGTCAGGCAGGCTCAGCTGGATATTTTCTTTCAGAAATTGCCCAAACCTACCAGGCATCCAGAACTGGTAGATAGAAAATTTAACTAATTAGCAAACTGCAGGCTTTTAGCTCCGTAACATGTACCGGTTTGATATTCGGAACAACATTTAGAGGAATAAATTGATGAACGATGTCAGGCAGGCTCAGCTGGATATTTTCTTTCAGAAATTGCTCAAACCTACCAGATATCCAGAACAGGTAGATAGAAAATTTAACTTATTGGCAAGGTGCGGGCTTTTAGCTCCGTAACCAGGTGTACCAGGTTTGATATTCGGAACAAAATTTTTGGGCTCATATCAGGAAATAGATTTCAAAAAATTCAACATAACTGTTTTGGAATGATGGCTGCTATAAAAATACACAAAGACTGCTTATTTCATATTTAACACTAGAACGCCGAATGCAGTCATTTTGACCGCTTTCCAATTTCAAGTAAAAAAACAACTGTGCATTTAATGACACTTTTTTTTAAATTTGGTGACTTTTTGTATCTCATAGAATTACGTTTATTATAAAAAAATCACCAAATTTAAAATAAAAGTGTCATTAAATGCACAGTTGCTTTTGTACTTGACATTGGAAAGCGGTCAAAATGACCGCCTTCGGCGTTCTAGTGTTAAAGATATGTTAAAAAACGGTGACGGTGCCAATTTTTTTCGGGAATTACATTCAGACTTTAGATACAAATTTATTTTTTTAAGAAATATTTTTCGAGTAACACATAAAGTCGTGGGTTTTTAAACATTTTTGTTTTGGGGACCAGATATGGGCGTGGGTGGATACATTAAAAAATATCAGGGACCACAAATGTAAGTGGGTCACAGTCTTTCCTGACCTGACCTCGCTGTCTTTCCTGACCTGTAAGGTATCAGAATGAAGTAAAAATTTGGTCATTGCTAGGGAAACGGCAAATTTTGTTTCGAAAACTTAGTTAAGGTTCTAAATAATTTCCCACACAAAACATTTCATATTTTTTAAATTTTAAGTATAATTAGAACAGAAGGCATATAAAAGCGAACCAACTGATGGTTCACGCAGAAGGGGAAGGCCACGAATACGATGGAAAGATCAAGTCGAAGACAACATTGCCGAAAATGGTCTTTCAAAATGGAAAAACTGCGCAAACGACCGACGCGCCTGGAAATCTTTTCTAAGCTCGGCTTATGGAACGAAAATTCTGTCACGAGCCAGCAAAGTAATTATAATTAAATCACGAAATAGCCAGACTTCCTACCTTTCATGTGGCACAATTTTTTTTACAATATCTACAGTAGTACAACAGTTATGACATAAAAAAACACGACATTCAATTTTTCATTTATGATTTTATCAACTACTGCATCAATAGATGACGCTGCGGTCGTTAAATTACCAGGTCTTTAAGGAAATTTAAATCGGTATATATCTATATTAATAAAAAAGAGTAAAGAATAGCCGCCTAAGTGGATCGATTATACAGCCAAAACATTGATTTGAAAGGGTTGTTCGTTTGTTTGTATGACTATTCATCGTTAAATTATCGCCCGAACTGAAGATGTTTGGCAGAAACACACAATACACGAAATATATGTAAACTTTTAAAACTGGTGCTTCCAAAAAAATAATAGCTAAAAGATCACCCTTTATAATTGTAAAAAAATATGGAATGGCAGCAGGAGTAACAAAAACTTCAGAATTTCCTCTAACCATATCTGGAATCTTCATAAAAATCGGTTTAGTAGTTGCCGAGATATTTGTATTTCAATTCAACGATGATCCGAAATACACTGATGGTTCACGCAGAAGGGGAAGGCCACGAATACGATGGAAAGATCAAGTCGAAGACAACATTGCCGAAAATGGTCTTTCAAAATGGAAAAACTGCGCAAACGACCGACGCGCCTGGAAATCTTTTCTAAGCTCGGCTTATGGAACGAAAATTCTGTCACGAGCCAGCAAAGTAATTATAATTAAATCACGAAATAGCCAGACTTCCTACCTTTCATGTGGCACAATTTTTTTTACAATATCTACAGTAGTACAACAGTTATGACATAAAAAAACACGACATTCAATTTTTCATTTATGATTTTATCAACTACTGCATCAATAGATGACGCTGCGGTCGTTAAATTACCAGGTCTTTAAGGAAATTTAAATCGGTATATATCTATATTAATAAAAAAGAGTAAAGAATAGCCGCCTAAGTGGATCGATTATACAGCCAAAACATTGATTTGAAAGGGTTGTTCGTTTGTTTGTATGACTATTCATCGTTAAATTATCGCCCGAACTGAAGATGTTTGGCAGAAACACACAATACACGAAATATATGTAAACTTTTAAAACTGGTGCTTCCAAAAAAATAATAGCTAAAAGATCACCCTTTATAATTGTAAAAAAATATGGAATGGCAGCAGGAGTAACAAAAACTTCAGAATTTCCTCTAACCATATCTGGAATCTTCATAAAAATCGGTTTAGTAGTTGCCGAGATATTTGTATTTCAATTCAACGATGATCCGAAATACACTTCCTGCTCGATAATGGTCGCCTATTACCTGAAAATGAAAAACCACACAAAAATCGATCTTTTAAATAAGGCAAAAATTGTTTTCATAATGTCTCTGCTGTTGTTGTATGAAAATTATAGCATACATGTAGGGCAAAAGGCAGTTCGAGGTGCAATTTATTCATGTTGCTTGATATGTAGGTGTGATTGTATGTGATGTGATGCACATATGCAATGTAAAATATATTTACTTACGCATACACACACACACTGTTGTAGCTGGATGAAAAAAACATTTCCATTTTTGCAAGATCGATTTTTGTGGTGTTTTTCATTTTTTGGTAATAGGCGCTCAGCATCGAACAGAAAGTATGTTTCGGAGCATGGTAGAATTGAAATTCGAATAACTCCGGAAATACTTAAGCGATTTTTATGAATTTTTCAACAATGGTTAGAGGGAATTCTGCAGTTTTATTACACAATGACATTAAATATTTAGAACGGTACGAAAAGTACTAAATGTGATATAATTTGTATTTGGCGAGCTAGTGTAGAGCTAGAACTTTTACATTTTAAATGAGGGTCACTGATGGTGTGTAGATTAGATATAGCAAAGGGTTTTTTGTGGACATTCGAACTATAAGTATGCGAAAAGTACTAAAATGTACTACATTTAGTACAATTTCGTAGCATGTGAATGGATAGAGACCTAAAAACTTGAAATTTGGAATGCAAATTATGGTTGAGAAGCGATATAAGGAACTGGCTCTGGAAGCGTGTACTTATGTGTAATATAATAATATATTCGGTACAAATTTAATTTGGAGGTACAAATCGAGTTGGTATCCTCAAAAATTTAAATTAACATTAACGTCGAAATGTAGGATTGGGATATATATACGTTGTTTTGGAGTTTTTTTACTTATGTGTACGATAAGTACTAAATCGTACTATAATTGGTACCGTATCTGGATTTGGGTGAACCAATAGAGCTGGATACAATACAGTTCGGAGTCAGGATCATTGTTGGAGTGTAGGATTATGGTATGTAGAGAATTTTGAAAATTCGTACTTGTAAGGTACTATATGGTACCAAATTAGAATTTGGGTGAACCAATAGAGCTGGAATCTTTACATTGGGAGTTAGGTTCATTGCTTGGTGTAGAATTGAGCTATTTAAGAAATTTTGGGAAATTCCTACTAATGTGAACTAAATTTTGTACAATTTAAATTTTGGGTGAAACGATGCAATGAAGTTTTGGAAATGGTACCAAATGCGTTTGTTTGAGTGAACCGATTGGGCTGTAATTTTGAAATTTGACGGTCGAATCACTTTTGGGGTGTAGGATTGAGCTTTGTGGAAAGTTTTGAAAATTCGTACTAATGTGTACTAAATTTGATACAATTTAACTTTTAAGTGAACCAATTGAGCTGAAACCTTGAAATATGGCAATAAGGTTACTGTTAGAGTGTAGTATTTGGGGTATGGGTGTAGTTTTGAAAATTCATAGTTAGGGCTACTAAATTGTACTAAATTTGGTACCATTTTGTGTGAACTGATAGTGCTGGAATCCTGCAATTTGGAGTTACGTTCTTTGTTGGTATGTAGTATTGAGCTATGTAGAAAGAGTTTTAAAAATTCGTACTAATGTATACTAAATGGTACCAAATTTGTATTTGGGTGAACCGATAGAGCTGGAATCTTAAATTTTGGTGTTAGGATCACAGTTGGGGTGTAGGAATGGGCTTTGTGGAAAGTTTTGGAAATTCGTGCTAATGTGTACGAAATTTTGTACAATTTAAATTTTAAGTGAACGTTTCGTCTGGGCGATGATCTGTCAGTCACTCACTCACTTAACACTAAGCTCTTTTACATATTACGATATTCCACTTTTAATTAGCTTTCCAGAATATTCCGATTCTAATTGCCATGTTATAACCCTTGAAGAAAATTAAAACAAAAAATATGTTTTTTTATTTTTTTAAATAGATTTTTTATTGATTTTTTGTCTTTGTTTTTTTTATATTTTTATAATATTAATATTAACTGTTTTTTTTCTTCTTCTTCCATCTTTTTTTTTTCATTTGTTATAATATTTGTTTTTTTTTTTGTCTATTTTATGTGTGTTTTCATTTCGTTTTCTGGGATTTACAATAAAATTCCCATTATTATTTTTTTTGTATCATTAACTTCTTATATGTATATTTCAAATAATTTGTTTTTTGTTTTGAATTTATGAGCTACTCAACTATAAATATGGCAAATTACATTTAGAATAATACAAATACAATATAATTGTAATTTATTATATATATTTAATTTATTTGTTTTTTATTTAATTATATATTACTAAATTTTAAATATATAATAAGTAGGGTATATTTATTTATATATGTACTATGTATAGTGTATACTGTATATGTTTTGTGGGGGGAGTTTTTTGTTTTCCGTTTTTTTCTTCTTCTTATTTTTTACTTATTATAATATTACAACAATTTTTTATTATTTTTATTTAATATTTATTTATATATATAATATTTAATAAATTTTTGTTGATTTTTTTTGTGTGGCAATTACAATAATTACATTGTTTATTTACAATTGTTTTTTATTTAAATAATAATAAAATTTTTTTCTTAACCAAGGAGAGGGGATCATAACTTTAATAGGGTGTTTGGGGAATGATTTTTATTTTTGTATGGGTTAATTATACATTTTTGTTTGTTTTTATTTTTACATTGGCCATTTTTGGGTTTGAAAAAAAATAAAACAAATTTCTTAAAAATAATAAAAACAATTAAATTAAATAATAAAAATTATTTTATTTTCTTATATGTGTTTTTATAATTTATTTTTTAATTTTTTTTTAAATAACTATTATACCTAAAAATATATATTTACAATAGGAATTTTTATTTTACAAATGATTTGATTTTTGTGTTAGTTTGTGTCTGTGTGTGTGTTTTTTTTTTTAATTATCACCATGCAGATATTTAGAATTTTTTTTTATGAAATTCGTGGCCTGTTTTATAATGAACTGCATTTTTTTGTGGACGTTTTCTTTTGTTGTTGTAATTATTTTCATATATGAATTTATGAAATAAAATTACAATATATATTTTTTTATTTTTTTTTTTCTGTTCAATTTTGTTTTTGTGTTTGGTGACAAATTTACTTAGGGTCGGGTTGGCTCATCGGGAAATGTTAACAAAGTCATTGTGTAGGAAAAAAAAAATAATAATAATGAAAGGAAAGTGTAGCATTGGAACACATAAAAAAATAATAAATTAATAAATTGCACGCAATGTTAACATAACATTCTTAATAATAAATACATTCACGGTTTAGTTTTTTTTTTGTTTAATTATAATGAAATTTACTTCAAATTTGGTTTATTATTCACGGATGTTTTGTCCAGGGAAATTAAAAAAAATTCAACGATTTTTTCTAATTAGAAATATAAACGATTTTTTCCAATATAAAAAATAAACGATTTTTTTTCTAATAAGAAAAATAATCGATTTATTCCAAATTTAAAAATAACCGATTTTTTTCTTTAATATAAAAATTCTGATTTTTAATTATAAGAAAATTGATCTCATTTGGATTTATTATTCAATGATTTTTTTGCCCGGGATAACAATTTAGTATTTTTCTAATATGAAATATTCTGATTTTGATTTATTTTGTTTATTATCACGAATTAATGTATATTCTCCAGAAAATAAAAAAAAATGTAAAACCGATTTTTTCTAATTTAAAAAAATGCTGATGCTGCTGTGTTTAAAAAAATATTTTGTTTTTGTTTTAAATAATATAATTTTTTTGTATTAAATAATATTTTAATTCTTTTTACAAAATTCTATCTTAACTGTGGCTTTGAAATTATGGCTCAAATATTTTTTTCATATTTCGCATTTGTTTGCTCTGGAAATGCGCCAAACGATCATTGAGATCATTTTTTATGTTGATTTTGGTTCATTTACCCTTTGCCATAATTGGAGGTATTAAAAACTAGCTCTGGGCCATATTTAAGACATGCAAACCCCGCTCCCTTAACCCAAGGCGATGCCACAGAATCAGCAGACGTCTATGAAGCTGACGTAAGGATTCTCAAATTCCCCCTGGGAAAGAAATTCATTGGCATTTTTTCGAGAGCCCTAAAATCCTGTTCTCAGCTCTGCTAAACGCTGGCCAGCTCGACGTCACATGTTTCCAGCGTTTAGAACGCATTTTGGTATGGTTTTTTTGAAAAGGAG
Source organism: Musca vetustissima (assembly GCF_032173495.1). NCBI lineage: Eukaryota > Metazoa > Arthropoda > Insecta > Diptera > Muscidae > Musca > Musca vetustissima. Next base: position 206,664 of record NW_026879812.1, on the reverse strand, counting down.
TTTAAGAAATATTTTTAGGAACTGTTTTCTTTTGCGGCGCACGTTTCTATAAAACTCGGGGGAAATTTGTTGTTAACACTTGGTGTTGCTGTTGTTTTTTGGGTTAGGGAGCTGGAGTGCTTAATTTTGTTTGTTGTTGTTGCTTTTTTTTACAAAACCAGTAAATATCTGGCAGGTTGTTGTTGGTGTTGGTTGTTGGGGAGGAAGGGCATTCAACGTTGATCTTCATTATGGCCAATTTCAATTGAATAAATTGCCATTTATATTATTGCCACTCCATCACGTGTAGTCTGTACGCCAGGTGCCCTAAAATGAGAAGAAGGGGAAATGGAGAAATTAGTAAAAATTGAATTTAAATAAAAAAAATCACGGAATAAAATCGGATACATTTTAAAATTAAAAAAAAAATTCACGCCTTTAACTCTGATATTTCCAGAAAATAAACAATAAAATTGGATATAAACTCGAATCTACACCAGGCTAAATTGTTAACACTCTAAAACCACTTGAATAGCCCCGCTCCTTAAGCAATAAAATCTACAGTAGTCTAAATTTTAAAATTCTAATACCAATCCTATAACTCAGATAGTCTCACGCCTTGCAAATATTTCGGTTATAACGTATATAAAATGCTAATTATTTTAAATTCTAAAACCACGACATAAGCAATAAAATCGGATATAAACTGGAGACCACATCAAACTAAATTCTGAAAACTATAAAGTCTAAAAAATCGGATACAAACACCAACGTAAATTTCTACAACTCAAAATCCGCACCTATAGCTCTGCTACTCTTACACCTAAAGGAACAAAATCGGATATAAACTCGAGTATACAGCAGGCTTAATTTGAAATTTTTTAAATGGCCACCTATAACTCTGATAGTTCCACAAGACAAAATCAAAATACGACTATAGCTCTGATAATTCCTCAAACTTTGGGTAAACCTTGTTTAAGTGATGTGTAAACATTGTTAAAATTTCGTAAAAACCTTGTTTAACTTATGTGTAAATTGCATATGAACCTTGTTTAAACTTCGTATATACATTGTTAAAACTTCGTATAAACATTGTTTAAATTAAGTGTAAACATTGTTTAAATGATGTGTACATTTTGTTTAAATTAAGTGTAAACCTTGTTTGAATTAAGTGTAAACCTTGTTTAAATTAAGTGTAAACATTGTTTTAATTAAGTGTAAACCTTGTTTAAATTATGTGTAAACATGGTTTAAATCAAGTGTAAACCTAGTTTAAAGTAAGTGTAAACCTCGCTAAAATTATGTGTAAAAATTGTTTAAATTATGTGTAAACATTGTTTAAATTATGTGTAAACATGGTTCAATTTAAGTGTAAACATAGTTTAAACTATGTGTAAACTTTATTTAAATTAAAACCTCAGTGTTAAACTAGTTTTAACTTTATTTAAATTTTGTGTGAACACAGAATTAAATAATTCCAAACAATATTTAAAATACGTCTAAACAATATATTAATTCAAAATTTGTTGTTGTGAACCTAGTCTAAACTAAGTGTAAATAATATTTAAATTACGTATAAACAATATTTAAGTTACGTCTAAGCAATCTGTAAACTTAGTACAAATTATAATTCAAAATCCGAACTAAGCCCTGTGTGAACGCCGGCTGAAACACCTGTCTGAACCCAGTTTAAGACCGCTTTGAACTCTGTCTAGAACACTATGTAAACCCTCTTTAAGATCAGGATAAAAATTATTTTTTATACCTTGTCTAAACCACAATTAAAACCGTCATTAAAATAAAATTTAAACCCTGTTTTAACTTCGAATACAACTCTGTTTAAACACCACTTGGATGTCTATTTTATATACCGTTTAAACCAGATTTAAAAAACTCCTTTAGATACATTTAAACCTCTGTTATTCGAATCCCATTTCAGACTCCATTTCAGACTCAGACTGTAAAACCTCGTTTAAACACCAACTTAATAGCCTGTTTTAAATAGTATTAAATCCCCTCAATTACATCTGAAATAAATCTAATTTGAATCCACCTTGTATCTTCGTGAAAACAAATACAAATCCAATACGACCCTTAATGGGTTAATTTGATTACCCCAATTCATAAATATTTTTATTTATTTTTCATTGAAATTTTGTGAAACTTACCATTGAACCCAAACCCAAATGGTAGGGCTGCGAGTGGGGCACAACACCACCACCCAATGAACCGGCCGTTGAGAAGCCACCTTGCAGACCACTGGAAGCACCCAAAGCGCCCATGCCGCCAGTATACCAACCGCCATGCATGTGCGCATGAGCTGGATGTAAACCACTGGAAAGATGGGAATGTTGGGCTGTAAAAAGAGAAAAAGGAGGAGAACAAAAATATGGAGAATATTAGTTAAAGTTCCGACAACAACAATAAATTCTTAAAGTTCACTTTCACTTTTTGAGAAAATTATGGAAAATTAAAAAAATGGCTTTAAAACTTACCCATTGACGCTGAGAATCCACCGCCAAAACCTTTCGATGGATCCAATGGCTTAAAATCGCCCATACCCAAATGGCCGCCCAGTGGCATACAACCGCCACCCAGGCCCTTCTTCTTTTTCGATTTCGATGATAATTTACGATTGCGGGTTTGAATGCCTTCTTTTTTCATGGTTAGAGGGCGGTTAACCTGCAAAAAATAGAACAGCAAAAAGGAAATGCATAAATAAATTATTAAAGAAAAACAAGAACAAAAACAGAAAAATAAAATGTAAAAATATTCATCATAAACATTTTTTATCAAGCGGTGGATATCAGCCAAAAAATGACCTTTGGCAATTTTTACAAGAAATTCTCTCATACACAGACACACATTTTAAGATAATTTGTTAACCGAAAAAAGGATGTATGTTTTTTTTCGGGTTCACCCAACAGGAAATGCAAGTCGAAGTAGTAGCAAACTCGAACTTTAGACAATTGCATCTGCATCGGGTATTGTCGTCGTCGTCGAGGTAGGCAGACCATCCACTCAGTCAGGCTATGTAAATGCAATGACTGTGTGTACTTGCCTGCCTAAGCGTTGCTTGGTTCTGTATTTAAAGGAGAACCGGAAAAAGCTTGCAACATTACATTATATCGTACTTTTTTACAAGATCTGATAAGGTTCTAAGCAAACAGCAACAATACCACCACCAACAACAACCACAAAAAGCAGCTAAAAGGAACCCCAAAAAGGTAGGCAGTCAGTCATATGAGTGTAAGTATGTAACAGACAAAAAAAGAACTTCGATTTTAATGCGTTGATAACATACAACATATATACAAGAAAGAAAGAGAGAACAGCCAGCTAGACGTCTGTCCTTACCAAACACTCTTCGTATACATGTAGAAGGAACCCATGATATAGGAACAAAATAAAAAAACCTAGCAGAAACACGCAGTTCCGAACCATGAGTACTAACAGCTGGGTAATGATGAATGTTCATATATGTACATATACAAAGGTACATGTGTGTATGTGTAATTTTTCTGTGTGTGTATTTTTTACAACACAGTTTTTCCCCTCTTTTTTGGGCTATCCCTTGCCTCCATTTTCGGTTCTCTGCTCTAGACGAAAAATATTGCATTTTCAACTTTTTATGTATGAGATTAAAGGCAGAGAATATTCAGTGGAAGAAAAATCGGAAATGGGGGAATTTATTGTATTTTTGAAGTCCTAAATTATTAAGAATCCTAAGGCCTTGATATACTTATCGCATAATTCAATAATCCATCTTCAAAATCTCAATTATCCAAAGTTGAGAACTCTGCATTCCATTGCATCACTTCGTAAGCAATGAATTCATGACATATTGCATTGTAAAAACGTTTGATGGTGTAGTAACGGCCTTGTATGTCTTTTGGAAAATTTGAAGACTTTGTGAACTTTCTCTAATTATAAGATACAATATTCTGCAGTATTTAATGAAGTTCTGCACTGCAACTTCTATTTCATCTAATCGGAAGGCATGAGTCCATACTTCCTTGTCTTACAAATGTCCTTAAAAATATTTTCAGATAGGAAGTGAGTTTTCAAATTTATTTTAGGCTTTATTGGGACAACTTTAGGTAAGGAAAGTACATTTAAAAAGGTTCGGAATCACACCTTCCATTTCAACTAGTCAGAAGGCCTTATTTCCTCACCATTTAATTTGCAGATTTGATTGCATAGACCTATTGCTAGTATAAGACTTCTCAGATATATTTGAGGCCTTTCAAACTCTTCATGGAGCAATAAATATTCTTTATTATGCGATTTAGGAATGTTCATGTTCACCTCTTTTCTTTTTAGTTAGTCGGCAGGCATGAATCCGCTTTCTTCGATATAGAAATTTTCCTAAAAACTAACTTCGCCTATGAAATACCAAAGGTCTTACGTGCAACTTTTCTACCAGAAGAAATAATTTTGTGATGGATTTATGAAAGTTGAGATTCACACCTTACAAGGGCGCTTCTTTTATCACTTACTTTAAAGCTATTTGGTAATGAATAAGTCACAAATTTCTAAAACGAAAGGAATATTCTATTTTTGAAGTTGATTTCTAAAATAGTTCATAAGCCAATGAGAAAAATTTGTAGTTTTGTAGTGTTTTTTGGGATAAATGAAAGAGCTTCAAACTTCTTATTCTACCTTACTGTGAAGCTATAAAGTAATGAATAAATCTCGAATTTGTGCGACAGCTAGGAATTCATTATTTTTAGAGACTATGATTCTAAAGAAATTGATTACAAGCCTTTGAAAAAATGTTGAGGCTTTTGGAGGCACATTGGCGATGAAAAAAGGAGCATAGAAGCGCTTTTTTTATCACTTACTTTTAGGCTATTTAGTAATGAATAAGTCGCAAATTTGTAAAACAGATAGGAATCTCCTTTTTCTGATGACAATTTGTTTTCGAAAAATAGTTTGTAAGCCTCTGAAAAAATCACAGCTTTTGCAGCCGTTTTATAGATAAATAAGAGAGCTTGAAACTGCTTATTCTACCCCTTACTTTGAAGCTATTTAGTAATGAATAAATCTCGAATTTCTGTGACAGATAGAAATTCATTATTTTTAAAGACAATGAGTCTAAAGAAATTGATTGCAAGCCTTTGAAAAAATGTTGAGGTTTATGGAGGCACACTGGAGATGAAATGAAAAGCCTACAACTGCTTCTTTTATAGCTTCACTGGAAGGTGTTTGGTAGTGTATAAATCTCGAATTTCTGGGACAGTAAAGAATCACTTATTTTGAAGGAAAATAATTCGTAGCAATTCGCTTGGAAGTCTTTGAAGAAATGTGGCAGATAAGGGAGTCACATTGGAGTTGAATTAAAATCCTATAACTGCTTCTGTTATCGATTCATTGGGAGCTGTTTGGTAATGACTAAATCTCGAATTTCTAAGACAGTAATGAATTCCCTGTTTTGAAGGACAAGATTTCGATACAAATCATTTGAAAGTTTTTGAAGATAGGTGACTGGTTTGGTAGCCATTTTAGTGCTGATGGAAAGAGCATACAAGTGCTTATTTTATAGCTTCCTTGGAAGCTGTTTCGTAATGAATAAATCTCGAATTTCTGCAACAGTCTACAATTTACTATTCTGGAAGACAATTCTATTCTGGAAGACAATTCTTAAAAAAATGATTGTAAGCCTTTGAAGAAAGTTGACAGCTTTTGTAGCCTCTTTTATGATAAAAGAAGGAGCTTCGTAGTGCTTCTTTTATCGATTCCTAGGAAGCTGTTTGGTAATGAATAAATCTCGAATTTCTGGAAAAAAATTCACTATTTTGATAGACAATAATTCGTTACAAATCGCTTGAAAGCCTTTAAAGAAAGATTACAGCTTTTGTAGCCATATTGGAGATGAAATGAATAGCCTATAACTGCTTCTTTTGTAGCTTCATTGGAAGCAGTTTGGTAATGAAAAAATCTCGAATTTCTGTGAGAGCTATGTAACCAATATTTTAATGGGAAATAGTTCTTTACAAATAGCGTGTAAGGCTTTTCAGAAAGGTAACATCTTTGGTAGCCACTTTAAGGATAAAAGAAGGAGCTTGAATGTGCTTATTTTATCGATTTCTATGAAGCTGTTTAGTAATGAATATGCGAAAACATACTTCGGTATCCAGATATTGATTATATTTCTTAACAAATGTAAAATAAAGGTTGTTGAAGAGAAAAGGTTATAGAGAAGAATTATGTTTTAGAATATTTTTCCAAGTGTATCACCCTGTCGATACTTCTTCTCCTGCTCGCCCCCTATGTGTAAGGTAATAAACTTTAACATTATTACATACCTACTGTAATGTATGTATGTACATTAGCCAGAACTAGTATATATGTAATGCTACGTAGGTAAAGCAAAAAAATACTGAAAAGGGTAGCTTATCACCTCTGAAAAATCTACGCGCACACAAAAGATTTTCTTGTTTGGTTTGGAATTGCGCTTCATTGTGGCACAATTACAATATTAAGTTACCCCCAATGGATGGATGGATAGATTCTTTTTCCATGGGTTCTTGACTACCACTACTCCTAGACTCAATGGCTGCAGGAGAACAAAAACAAAGGGGGAATGCCGAAACAAAAAAATACCTGGGCGTGAATAAAACCTCTAAATTTCACCGAATGCATTAACGACCACGAAAATGTGTTTAAGTGCAAACAAAATGACGGACTGACTACGAAAAATTGTATGAATGAACGAATTGAATGAGTGACTGCTATATGGAGAGTAGTACACACTGATTGAATGCTTTGTCGGATGGATTGACCAAACAACAACAATAAAGTACTGAAATGGAAGGAAGGACAGACAAACAAATCGTCCTAGATGTACAGGAGGTGGGGAGAATGGCAACAGTAGCTAGTTATGTTTGCAGCCAGCACTTAAGTACTTAGCCAAACAAAAGGGAGGATTTGTCGGGGCCAATTGTTAAATTATGATGAACACGCTGATGACGACGATGAAAGGTAACACAGAAACCGAAAACTACATTTTGTTTGTGTGTGCGTCTCACAGGGAAATGGGTGGTGGTGGCACAACAATGCTATTTTAGCCTGGGATAAATAAATGCGCCGGCAACAGGACATCAACTACAAATGAAGCGCAAAGCAAAGAAAACCGGCAAAACTAAAACTGTATCATTTACAAGGCGGTACTTGAAAAAAAGAAGCACAGAAAAAATAATCAGATTCCATTTCAAGTCCATTGTATTGAGATTTGTGCAATATTGTCGCAAATGCGTTACAATTGTTTTGGGTAATTGATATCTTTAACTCCTGGAGAGAGAAAGAGCTCAGGAAACACAACAAGGGAGGGAGAATGGGAGAGACCCTGCAAAATGGGATTTTAAAAATGTGGGCAATGAAAAATTTCTAATGTGATAATTTGCCAATATCTTTAAAAGAAATGTGATGACAAGCTGCCAGGTTAGCAGGCAGGCAACATACATGTTGCATGTAAGATTATCTGTCTGTATGTCTTGCTATGCCACAGCTTCTTAGAGTCGTCAAAAATATATATGTGTTCCCTTGCCTGGGTGTATGGATAAAAATGTAAATCGAGCATTTCATACAGCCCCACTCATGAGCCCATGCTGCTGCCTGCTGTCAGGTTAATTTTATTTTTGTATTTTTTTTTGATAAGCAACACACGCGATTTTTTCGGGAGATCGCAACTTCTTCTTCTTCCACCTCGACACTGTCGTTTTGGTGGCTTCTGTTGCAGCTACCGTTTCGTGTTGTCATCACATATATTTACTTATGGATTCTCAGCTTTACTCTCCCTCTCCTTACTCCACTGCAAATTGTTGCAAGACAACACACACACACACACATACATATATATGAATTGAAAAAAATTATTATGACCAGATGTTATGGCTTTTGGAAATTGTAGTTTTATTTATGCTAATGTTGTGACACTGGGTGGCATATATTTATGCAACATTTAAGAGAGGAGGCAAGCCAACCAGCTAGCTGGAGATCCACTTGAAAAATGGGGAGGCAAACACAAACATGTTAATTGTTCATTATAAATTGCACATGATCGCTAATGTGGCTTCGAAGAGGGTTTAATTAGGAGTGAGATTTTTTTAAGAGCAACAATAAGATTGAAAGAAAAAATGAAAAAAAAATATTTGGAGGATCTTCAAGGAAGGAATGACCAAAATCAATTAAAAAGGAAAAAAAAAATTGAAAAAAAAAATTTATATTTAATAAAATCTGGGGAAAATGAGGGAATTTTTGAAAACATTTTAGGGGAATTGTTTGTAATATTTAAATTGAAAAAGAAATGTGCTAATAACTTTTTTGAGTGAAAAAAAAAATTTTTTTTTAAAATAAAAAAAAAAAATTGGGGCAAAAAAATATGTGAATTGAAATGAGGGAATTTTTTAAAATTCCTTTGGGTATTTTCGGGAATATTTGTAATCACTGATATAAACTGTTACATTTTCATATATAAATGATTAGAAGAAAATTATTTGTTTAAAAACATTATTTTTATTACTTTTTGAAAATATGGGGAAATTGAGGGAATTTTTAAAAAATTATTTTAGGAAGGGGTTAAAAATCAAATATTTTTTAATTTGGTAAAAAAAAATCCGGAATAATTTTATATTGTATTTCCTTATTAATTTATTTATTTTAAATAGTAATATATTTTAAGTAGTTTTAGTGAAAAATAAAATTGTTTTTTTTTTAATTTTTTAAGAAAAACGGGGGGAAAATGAGGAATTTTTTTTTTAATAAATTTATTTGGATATTTTTTATCACTGATATAAATTGTTAAAATGATTAGAAGGAAATTAATTGTTAAAAAAACCTTTTTTATATTTCTGAAAAAAATGGGGAAATCGAGGGAATTTATAGAAATTGTAATGGGAATTGTAAAAAAATCGAAGTTATAAAAAATATTGATGATTTTTTTGTAATTAATTATTTATTGTTATTATCATTTAAAATTTACATATAAATGGGGAAAACTTCGAAAACCATAATGGTGACTTTTTTTCTAAAATAAGGGGATTTTAGAAATTTTGAAAAAATCATTATTTTTTAATTATTTTGGCATTCTTTTTAAGTTTTCCGTTTAATTTCCTGTAATCTCTCGTTTTTTGTAAAAAAATTATTTCCATTTTGGCATCCCTATATTTTTTGTGCGCATGAATCTTTTTCTCATTTGTTGTTGTTGTTTTTCTAGATGATGGATTGTTGATTATTTTTTAAAGATATTTATGTTTTATTGTTGTTGTTGCTGCTGCTGTTTGGCTTTTGATGCTGATGATGCGTGTGTGCGTGCTTGAGATAAGCGACCAAAAGAATGATAGCAACCACCCTCTACAACATGAATGGGATGGGGAGATGACCCCACACCACCCAACATCCTTGAACGCCGTTTTGGGTGGCTGGTTGACTGTGAAAATACGATAACATTCATTATGGTGTGCGTTACAATAACATTTATGAGATTTGTTTGGTGGTGGTGGTGTTAAAATCTCAGCTACTGGTTCCCCCCACACACCAGACTGATATCTGGGGGGGGGGAGGAGGCTAATTGTCTGCCGTCGTTTTGTCCTGTGTCTCTAACTAACTACCCTGGCCACTTCTAGTGTTATAATTTAATAAATTAACTCAAGCATTGAATTTATGCATATTTAAATTTTCTGTGACAACAACAATTCAGGCATTTATTTTTTTCGAGGATAGGGGAGAAATGGGGAATTTATAAGGCATTTTTCTATCCTCGGTTGGAAAACAGTTAACTAACAACATTAAATATTCATTAGTTTCTATCTCTTTTTTATACCATTTCATAAACATGTCGTTGTTTACATTAAAAAATAATTTCCTTAGATTTTCTTCCGTTCCTTGCGGCTAATTAGGGGAACATTTTAGGGAGAAAAAATTTGAAAAGAGAAATAATGTTTTTTTTTTCTTAAAAGTTGTTTTTAAAAAAGTTTTCTGTTTTTTATTCGGAAAATAATGAAAAAAAAATCTGCCACCATTTACATGTCAGTGAATATGCCCTTAGCTTAGTAATGATTTCCCCTCTCCCCCTTAAGAGGCCTTTGGGGAATTTTGTGTAAGTAATTGCCGGGATTTATGTTTTGGCTGTGTGACACCTGTGTGCCACACACACACACACACAAAACGCCCCACCTTTATTTTGTGGAGCATTTAAACAAAAGACAAAGTTTTGCCCAAAACTAATAATGATGGTGGTCTGAGTTTGAGTTGCACTGGCAGTTTTTTGGTTTGATGTTGTGTTATCATTTCCCTATACCCTGGTCGGCAATCTATGCAAATATGTTATGGAGTGCAAGCCAATGTTGAAGAAAAAAGCGTCTATTTAATTGACTGTTAAAAAGGCAATAAAACAAATAAACCAACAAAAACAACAATAACATATATAGACACAAACAAATAACAACAACAACAATTGCCATTGATTTGCCACTGGTTGGTTCGGTTGCTCGTTCATTTGCCTTGTACGCTGGTTGGCCACCTTATCAGATGAACTGATACAAATGAAATGCATTCACCAAAAATATTTTTCGTTTTTTGACTTTATGGGGAGCATTTGCTACCGCCGGCACTTTGGGTGGCTTAATTAAAATTGCAAAAACAACAACAACAACAACTGAAACAGAAAACCTACACATTGTGAGTCCAGGCGGCCCAGTCACTCAATTACGCCACAAACTCTCTTTGCAATATTTTTTTTAATATGAAAACAAAAAATGAAAACTGAAAACCTAGCATAGCCGATCATATCTAAATATGGGACACACACATAGATTGTTGTTGTTGCTGTTGCTTGTTATTTATTTAAATATTGCAGGCGAGCCAATTCCATTCGAAAACTCAACCCATTAATGTTCACAATATGTGTATGTGCCTGCTTGCCGGCCAAAGAGTTTTCATATTCACAATTCAAATTTACAGATTTCTGAATATTGGACACATTCCCATCGTGATAAGAAAGCTTTGGCTAGGAAATCGCAACAACAACAACAACAAAACCGCAGCGGCAATATGCCGCCTTAAAAAAATCAAACACACACACAAACATGCGTCTGTATGCATGTGTGTGTAAATATCATATGCCATCATCATTTCACCAAGTTACCGCTTGTGTTGAATAGCAAAAAATATAAAAAAAAATATAACATTTGGGGTTGCCAACCACATCAAGCGCGGAAAAAATGCCGATAGAAATCACAAAGACCCGACATGGCTCACTTAGAAGAGCCAGCATAAAGCAATGAGGAAATAAATTCAATATAAAAGAAAATAATTTTGAAAAATAGAAATTAAAAAAATGGAAATTTATTTGTGAAATTTATTTTGAAAAAAGCCGACGGGAAATTGGAAATTTCTGGGTATTTTTTTAAATACAAAAAAAATATTTGTCTACATTTTTTTGAAAATATTTTTTTTTTGTATATAAAAAAATACTTTTATTTTTATCACCTTTTCAAAAAAATTAAAACAACCTGTTTTTAAGTATTTTTCAAAAAATCCCAAAATGGGGGAAAAGTGGGGATTTTTGAAAATGTTTAGAGAAAAATATTTAAAAAACGTTTGTCTTTGTATTCAAAATAGTTTATATAGTCTCAACATATGATTTTAAAATATTTTTCAGAAATTCCCACAAATGGGGAAGAAGTGGGGATTTTCGAAAATTTTTGGAGATATGGGGAAAAAGTGGAGATTTGTTTATCTATGAAGAATAAAGTAAAAATATCTTATTTTGTATTAAAATTACTTATGAAGTCGTAAAATATGATTTTAAATAATTTTTCCAAAATTGTGGGGATTTTTGAAGATTTGTGAAGAATAGCGTAAAAATGTTTTCCTTTGTGTTAAAATTGTTTATATAATCACAAATTATGGTTTTAACTCGTTTTTCAAAAATTCCCACAAATGGGGAAAAAGTGGGGATTTTTGAAAATTTTGGACAAAAGCTATTAAATTATTTTTTTTTTTATAGAAATTTGATTTTTATTGCAATTTATAGACGATTTTATATCATATCCAGTATAAAAACAAATATTTTTTTTATTTATTTTTATTAATTCCCACAAATGGGGAAAAAGTGGGGATTTTTTTACATTTTTGGAGAAAACTATTAAATTACTTTTTATAGAAATTTGATTGCTATTTATAGATGGTTTTATGTCATATTCCATGATAAAAATAATATTTTTTTAAATAATATAATTTTTTTTTAATCTGGGGAAATAAATTTTTTCTAATGAAAAAAAATGTGAAAAATTAATTTTTTTTAGTATTTACATACTTATATTAAATCGAAAAAATGATTTTTTACATATTTTGAAAAATACCCAAAAATGGGGAAAATGTGGAGATTTTGTAAAATATAGCGGGATTCCAATTTTTTAATATTATTTATTAAAATTGATATTTATGAGATGATTTCAGTCATAAAACTTAGTATGTATTGAAGAATCCAAAAAAAAAAAAAAATCAAGAAGAACACAAAGTGGGGAAATTGTGGGGATTTTGTAAAAAAAATATTTTGGAAAAAAGTAATAAAAATATATATTTCGTTCAAATAAATACATTACAAAATGTAATTTTTAAAAATAAAATTTTTATTTTTTTCCAAAATCTGCATCCCTATTATTTTTAATCACCCTCCCAAAGGACCATTTTCCAGACAACATTAGCAAGTGAGAAGACAACAAACAAACATTTATTCATATTCCATTGAGCGAGAGAGGGGAAATGAAATAAATGTTTTTGCAACACGTTTACAACAAACGTTTGTAACACCATTCTCCCCCCAGCACCTGCCCTGCCGCTTAAATCTCAATTGCCTTTAAAGAGTGGTAAACGCCCAGTTAAATGGAACTCCCCTTGGAGTTGAAAAAAAACAACAACAACATCAAAACGTTAGACAAACACACACAGCATGGTTTGATAAAATGCGATAAATGATGGCAATGTTTAAATCAGATTTGTAACGATTTGCTGTATCCTTGGCAGGGTGCTCACAGAGACGGAATCGTACACACACACTCTCAGTCAAGCATTGCCATAATGAAATATAGATTGCCTACGTATGTTTTGTATTTTTCCACTATCAAAAGCATCCTGTGATTCCGCACGATACAAAAAAAGGAATCATAACGGAAAAGGAGGAAAGAACTCCCCGAGAGAGGAAAATAAGCCTCTGTACAATCAGTGGCAGCAGCAACATTTGATTTCCTCTTCCGCCAGCTTCCGCCGTTAAAGTACTTAGGCAAACATTATGGGTGGTGTTTGGCAATGAGAACGGAATTGTAGTTGGGATTGAAAATGTAACGTACTGGCCCATCCCCTACCCCCGTCAGTGTTCTCTTGCTAAATGTGGGAATCATTGACCAAAAATTTGAGGGTTAAATCGACTGATGAATGGATGGATGGACGGACGGACGACAACACGTGGTAAATGGTGTGTGAAATCGCTTAAGCAGTTTAAATGAGTCGGCTTTTGACTTGCTGTTTAAATCGTTCTTGTTGTTGTTGCTGTTTCTGCTGGTATTCTGCAAATGCGATTTAAATGATAAAAGCAGGGCAGAGGTATTATGACTCGGTTGTATTTTTTGTTATCATTAAACTATTATCAACATCACCAGCCATGATCAGACAGTCAAACGTATGCAATAACGGATTTATTTCGAACATTAAATTCGGGCACATACTTCCCCCAAAACTGAATCACTCGCTCGCTCATCCGACCGTTAAGTAGCTTTAGCAAGTGATCAATAATTTTTGGGATTTTTATCCAGGGGGAAGTCAGTTTTTTTTTTGTTTGGTATGTTAATATGCTCTTCAGAAAATTCTCCCATGGAGATTTTTGGTTTGTGTTTTTTGGGGGTGTGTATGTGTGTGATTTTTTCGCAATGTTTTTTTGTGTATGATTTTTTTTTCTGAGGGTTGGGGAATGAGAATTTTTTGTACTTACATTGTGCAATTTATAATAGAGTCCGCAGGCATTACACACTGGTTCACCACTTGCATTCCGCCGCCAAAGGGTTGTTGTTGTGGTTTTGCAATTGGCACATGAGGTCCCCGCACGTTTGGCCGCACTTTGTAGCGACTGCAGTGTCTGTTGAAAAAAATAGAGAAAAAAGGGAGAAAATTAATACAGGAAATTAGATAAAAAACTAATAGAAAACAGACAATGTTAAGACAAAATAACCCTAAAAGTATGCTTTAGTTTTTGAAATATATGCTAATTAGAAATAAATTTTTATAATTTGGGATTATCATTACATTGAGATAACAAAAATTCAAGAATGAAATATACTATAAATTATTTTGAAGTTTTGAAAACTTTACACCAAAAAGTATGCTTCATTTTTTTAAAATATTTTTTTAGCGTTTATAATTTTAATTTTCAGAACAAAGAAGGAATTTTGGAGGAAAAACTAATTTTCAATATTATCGCCATTAACAAAAAAGCAATAACATTTTATATCATTGCTACTTGCAGCCTAAAAGTATACACTGGGTTTTTCTTAAATTTAAAATTATTTCAAAAATCCCAAAAATAAACTTTTCGAATAAAAAATATTAAAAAAATTATATTAAATAAAGTACAAGTAACAACATTTTAAATATTTTTTCCCAAAAGTATGGGCATATTTTGAAGTTGCCCAAAAGTATACATCATTTTAAATTATATTGCAAAATTGTTAACATATTGGAAATTGGTGAGAAAAATTATTCGGAATAGATGGTCATAGTAATGATAATATAAAGAGTGTTTACACTTCATATTTTTAATTTAATTTTCAAAAAAAAAATCTCCTAAAAGTAGGCATTACTTTTTGAAACTTTTATGACTCAAAAAAATCAATACTCACATATTTTACATACTACATATTCCATCAAAATAAGGCATTCTGATAATAAATGATTTTTTTTTCAAATAATTTTTAAAAAAAATTCTCCTAAAAGTAGACACTAGATAACTACTCCTAAAAGCATGCATTATTTTTTTGTTATTTCGAAAACCCCTAAAATATCTTTTACTTATTTTGTATTCCTTCAATCCCAGTTTAAAATGAAAATGCTCTAAAATGATGCATCATTATTTTAATTTAATTTAATTCCCAAAAATATGCAACATTTTTTAATTTAATTTTTTTTCAAATAATTTTCTTATTATCTAAAATAATTTTATTCCTTAAATTAAAAATTACCTAAAATATGCACTAGTTTTTTATAAATTTTCCCCAAAAGTATTCCCCCAAAAGTATGCACCATTTTTTATTTATTTGTTATATAGAATCCCTTAATTATTTATTACTTTCAGGTTTTTCGAAATCACCTTAGAAATGTTTTTCTCCTATCAATTTTAATTTCTACACCTTTTATCCCCCAAATTCATTAACACCTTGTGTTTGCATATTTTTTTGTTTTTGTTGTTGTCCTGGATGTTTAGGAAATGTTTTTAATTTTTTTTGTTTTTTATTTTTTGGTTATGCCATCTTTCACCTCGAACTTCAGAAAAATATCTGCTGCTGCCTCGGCTATGGCATGTTGGTGCAGTTTTGTTGAATTGTCATGTTAACAACTTAATTTATTTACGTTAGCCATGTTGTCATGTCGCGTCCCCCCGTTTGTTGCGAATTGTGTCTCAAAACTGTATGTATGGCTGTCTGTCTGTCCCTGCTGATTGTGTCCCTAGTTTTAAACGAACCACAAAAATACGGATGATGCTGATGATGACCAAAAAGTAAAATAAAAGCAATCATTCGATTTGTTGCTGGTGCTGCTGATTCAATCTGGAAATTGTTACTTGCAATGTCTACATATTGTTGTTGTTGTTTTTGGGTGTATTTCTTGTTGTTGTTTCTGTGGCTTAACGAGATCGTCACATAATTACTGAAAAAGCTAAAGATTTTTGTTGTCGATGACCAATTTGAAAAATGTTTTTGGTAACACTTTTTGGCCTGGTAGAGAGTGTAGGTGCTGGATTGTGCGTGCCAGCCAGCCAGGCCTATGGTGGGCGTTCGAAATTAATTCCTTAAGTTGTGTTCTGTTTTTGTTTTTTCAGTTTCCCACTATTTGCCTGGTAAATCCTTTGCGTTTAATAATATCGTTACAAGATCGTTAACACCTCTTGGCCAATGCTGACTGAGTCCTCCACATTTTTGAGATATTTGCTGCATGTCTTGCGGATTTTTGTGTGTGTTTTTTGGGAATTCAGATGATCTTGTTTTAAGGCATTGGGAAGTAAACATCTTCTTTTGGGTTGTGAGACTGTCTGAAATTTATGTTAATGTGTTAACAAAAAATTTCTGGGAGAGACAGCCTGAACGAGGCACAGGTGATCGATACGAAACAGCAACCAACCAACAGAAAAAAACATCAATTAAAAATCATGGCAATACATGATCAATGCCAAGAAGTCCCAAGTATTTTTTTCTTGCCAGGTTCTCCAAAAAAAATAAATACATGATCATGAGCAATATCAGTTTTGCAATTTTTCTGTTGTTGTTGTAGGGATGCAACATCAGGGTACAACATTATGTAGAGGCTTCTCCATACTTTGTTGGCAGACAGACAGGTAAGGTTAAGTGGACAGCAGTAGGGCTTATGAGAGAATGCCAGTTGGGCTTTATTAGCGGCTCATCTGGACAAAATGCGTGAAATCTTGAAGTCGAAAGACAGACAGACATACACACGAATACATACATAGATACACCTTCTTCAATCTTTCAGAAGAAGAAGAAAAAGTAAAGTGGACAATGTTATGTTGACCATGTACAACGTTTTGTTGTCTGCTGATTTGTTGTTGTTGGTTGGCTGCCCCTGTGTGCTGTGCAACACCACTTGTATACAAAACATATATCATGTTGTTGTTGTTGCTGTATGGCTGGGATCCTCTGCAAAGGAAATTCGTGGAAATTTCGTGCAAGCCAACAAAACTTTGAAATGAATCCGGAGGACAGTAGTGCGACTCCTTTTTGTTGCAGTTTTGTGGAATTGTCAATTTAATGAATTGATACTGATGTTGAACAAGGGATCTTTAGGGATAAGAAACTACAACAACAAAAACCAACAACAACTGGTGGTTTATTCTTCTTCTTTTGCTGTGTAAATGTTATCATATTCCAGGTAAAGAAATTAAGCAGAAAAAAAAAGAAGTTGGAGATCCAGCGAACGGATTTAATTGCAACTAACGGAAGCTACTGGTTTCAAGGAAAGGCTAATTAGGTGATGTGAACACTTTCATATTTAATTTCAGTTCCACACACACCACACACCCCCACCCCTTCTCTGCTCACTCTCTATCTCCTTCAAGCCAAGGATGTGTTTTGCCTAGAACTGTCGCCATAACCATATTTATGCATATATCATTCTGATCAGCACAATCATTCGGAGCAGCAGTAGTCATACAAAAAATGTCATGGCGATATATCACTGTCATCGTTCCGAACAGCAAAAAAATGACAAAATGTCAAATATTGACAAGAGATTAATTGAAATGCAAACGCAACAGCCAGTCAGCCAGCCAGAGTCAGCCATCCAACACCTTCAAGATATAAATATGCATTGGAGACCCCTTTTAAGCCCAGCTTATGAAAAGGTAAAAAAGGGAGGGAGAGAGAGAAATGAAATGATCAGACAATCACACATAATATTATTAGTTTTGTTGTTGCTGATTTTTTTTGTGGCTTACAAGATGGCGTTTCAAGATAATCATTGAAACATTTGTTGTTTTTTCTTCATTTCTCCTGGGTTTGTTTTTTCCTTCTTTGCTTTTTGTGGGGGGTAGTCATTTTTAAGAAGCCCAAAAACTGTCGGACAGACTTCGATGGGGACACTCAACATGAAACTGTTTTGTTATGTTTGCCTTATCATAAATTCGCACCTCAAAAGATTTATTTATGCGCTGACAGCTGCCATAAAGACCAACAACGCGACCAGAGCGAAAGTGTGTGTGCGCGCGCAGAAGACAAAAAAACTTGCAGGAAGAATATAAATAAAATAAAAAAGAACTATTTAACACGCACATAAGAAGAAACAAATTATAAAAACAAGGCACTAAGAAATATATGGGATTTTTATCGAAATGTAAATTAAAAAAAAAAAAAATAAATTCAAGTAACTAAGTTTGCTGGGTTATCAAAAAATTAAAAGTATATTTTTTTCAAATTTTTTAGAGTCTGCAGTTTAGAGAAAAAAATAAAAACAGCCTTTTAAAGAATATTTTATTGTCAAAGAGTCTTTGATTTTTTTTAAAGAAAAATGTTGTTAAAAACTTAATGAAATTATAAAGTATCGAATATGTCATCAAAGACAAAAATATAGTCGATTGAAAACTAGCCCATGTCTTCTTGGAAAGTTTTTTGAAAAACTCCATGGTTTATGAGATATTTGAAAAATGAAACTCATTGCCTACTTTTAGGCAAAATTTCAAATATTCAATAATATTCGAGTTTTTTGTAAAAAAAATAAATAATGTGATTGGTATTTGAAGATAAAACTTTAAACTAATTTTGAAATATAGACAAAAGTATAAAAAATAAAAATCGTGTATAAAATACAAAAAAAAAAATTAAATTTTGGTTAAAAAATTAAAATTTCGGACTTGACATCAGAGTCAAAAATAAAGCTTATCGAAAACAATCATAAGTCTTCTAACAGAGTTTTTCGAAAAACTCACTGGTTTTTAAGATGTATGGAAAACAAAATGTATTGCATACTTTTAGGCAAAATTTAAAATATTTTTAAATAATAATAGTTTTATAACAAAAAATATATCTAGTTTTAATTGTGGTTGATATTTAAAAAGAAAAATGTAAAAAACACTAATTTCCCATTTCGCCCCTTGAATTATGCAATAGAAATTCGTTTTTAATTTTCTAGCCAGCCGTCGGCAATTCCATACTAAAATCTCATCATAGTCATCATTAGAATTATTTACAGCATCCTTTTGTAAGAAATCATGCCACCCAATTTTCACACAAAAACACATATACACACACCCATCACAACACACACATACACAGAAGCCAATAACCTTTAGCATCTAAGATAGTGCGCAGATACAGAATTTTAATAACAACAACAACTATATGTACATTGATATAGTCAAAAGATATAGAAACACAGATAGAATATAATGTATACAGAACAAGCACTCATACACACACACACACACACAAATACAAAAGCTCCATTGAAATACACAAACACATACATTACCATGTTTCTATCTTCCATTTGGAATCTTTTGTACATAGCAAGAAGATAGATAGTAGGTATTGCCCAAATGTATACTATAGATATCTATACAATTTTATCTTGTATATATATATATATATCAGGCTGTCTGTGTGTGTGTGTTTGTTTGGCATACCCATACAGAAGCAATAACCCAGACTGTAAAGCTAACAAACCCCAATGCTGTAACACAAAAGGAACAAAACTCCCCAAGTATGTACGTTTGGGGTAGCATGGAAATAAGGGAGAATATGGAGAGGAAGAGCGGGAAGGGGGATTGGGGAGGACTGAAGAAGACACGCATCTATGTCGTTATCTATCTATACATTCATCTTGCTTTCTTTCATTAGTTTTTTTATTTTTTGCTTTTCTATTGCCAGTCATGTTCTTTTTTGTTGTTGCCTGACACATCTAGGCAAAAATATATTTTCTTCTTCTTCAATTTTTTTTCCTCCCCTGCCTCACATCTAAGATTTCTGTCTTTTCTTATCTTGGCAAACATTTTTTATAGATATTAGCGACAGTTTTTATTTCTTGGTCGTTCATTTTCGTACTGTCATTCTCGTTTTTTTTTATTGCTTTTATTTTATTTTCTTTGTCGTTGTTGGGGTTCATCTTCTCGAGTAGAAGGCTGGGGGCTCCACAGCCTTAATTTTGACCCAAAACAACCCCCTTTCATGATTTTATGTGTGAAAATGAGACAAATCTAGTACAGCATACATTTGTAGAGAAATCTTTGGCATCTGATATGCCGAGGGGGCGGTTTGGGGAAGGAAGAGTTATTTATGCTCGTTTATTTTCTTTACACTCCTCACCTCTCTTGGGCACATATATATTTCTACTATGGAAATGGACTGTCACAAAGAACAAAAATGAAGAAGACAAAATCAGATCTGATAGCCATCTTGGTTTTCTTTCCTGTCTTTTTGAGGGGTATGTAGGTGTATTTGTGTGGGTGAGCAAGATAAATATTTGTTTTATGACTTATTCAAAGGAATCTCGTTTACAGAATATAATGAATTTTTTTTTTCTGAATCAAAAAAGAAAAATAAAATCAAAGTTGAACAACACTTGAAGTCTGGGATGGAAGGCAAACCAAAATGGCTTTAAAGTGAATGGATAAACAATTTAAAGCATACTTTTGGGGAATTTATCAATTTGCTAATAAGTAGACACAAAATTGAAAGCTTTAAGAAAATAAAAAAATTTATTAAAATTCTTGCTGCATACTTCTAGGACATATTTTTCAAAATTTTGTTACCTACTTTTAGGGATTTTTTTTTTCAAAAAAAATGGAAAAACAGACAGAAATATTCAACCCTTTAAGAAAATAAATGTGTGCTTCATATGTTACAATTTTTTGACAATTTGGCGAAGAATCATTCGTGTATTCATTTTTGTTGCATACTTATAAGGTGTATTTTTCAATTTTGTTGCCTACTTTTGGGAAATAAAAAATTCAATTCGTCCAAAAACTTAAAATAAATAAAATAAACAAATTTCAGGCTTCTAGAAAATGAATAAATATATAATTTTTTATTGCATATTTTCAGGACACATGTTTACATTTTTCTTGCCTACTTTTAGGAACAATTCTAATAAATTAAAAATTAAATCTTTTTATAAGGCATATTTAAAAAATAAATAAATATTATTAAATTTCAATTTCTAATATGTGGTGCCTACTTTTAGGAGTTCATATAATAAAACTATTCCTTTTATTTCTCAACAAAATAAGTCTCTGCTATTAAAGGTGTGAATTTTATTAGAATATATTTTCCCTTCCCCCTTACCTTCTTTGCCAATTTCCCTCCCTTCACCCAATACCTCAGAACTTTGGAAAACTTATGAATTGTTTTACGTGTTTTAATGTTTCTTGTTGTTGTGGTTGTTTTTGTTCTTGTTGTATAAAACCAAAAAGGAATAAAATTAACATAAAAATCAAATACAATGTTGGCGTTGGCCGCACACGTAAATATGTTTGTTGGTGAAAATTTATGAACTTGAATGGCAACAAAACAGAAACCCTTTTTTACAATCCTTTGCCAATGCCTGGTCGGACGCTTGGTTGGTTAGTAATAAAGCGCAACCCCATGTTTATTATAATTTCACACCCAAACAGACAATAAGTGAAAATTAATAGAACAGCACAACAGCCAGGCAGCTAACCGTTCAGCTAGCTAGCCAAATCGACCCGGGGTTTTAAATCGCAAAACTCTGCTAAGCATTTAAGTCACATGTTTGGCCACAGCTAAAGAGAGAACGAGCGTGTTTAGATGACATTTATTTTAGTCATAGAATATAAAACTAAAACTAAAAGCTAGCAGAGGACGAGGACTACTACTGCCATTGCGACTACCGTTTGGTTATTCACTGGCCATTTGCTTTGTGGCTCATTGAATTTGTTACTATTTTTGCGCGCACGAGAGAGAGGGGAGGGTTTTCTATGTGACAAATATTAATGACAATTTTCATACCTTCTACCATACACCTTATTCAACCTTTTTTTTAATGTTTCGGTTTTGGACATCGACTACTACTACTGCACTTTACTACAACTAGTCTTCATGACCACGAGGAGTTTTGGTGTCTTGGCTAGTTTTGTGGCCTATTGTCTCTTGGTTGGTTGCATGTTGTTTATGTGTTCTTTGGACAACTTGTCGTTTATTGTTCAATGTTTTCACCCGGCTCTAGTTTATTTTTTTGTTTTTGCCTTGCATGAAGGTTGCCTTAATGGTTTTACAAATTACAAACGTACCCTTTTTGGGCTTGAAAATAACAATAAAAAACAGTTTTTTATAATATTAAAAACAGAGCGAAATGTAATATTGAGAGGAGGACGAACAAGTCTGAGGGAAAATTTATTGATTTGTGTTCTATAAGATAAGACATGGAAATGGGCGATAAAATACTAATTAATAATATTTTCTTTTTGTAAAATATATTTTTAATAAAAATATTGGTTTGATAACTAAATAATAAATATTTAATGAAAATAAAAAAATGTAAAAATATAGAAAAAAATTCTTTTTGCTAATATTAATTTTAGCCCATATTTATATGCGATAGGTTCTAACATCCTTTGAGAAAAATATTCCCAACAGACTACCCTTTATTTCCTACATACACCTCAAACATGTATTGACAACATGTATGCCGCAAAACCCCCTTCAAACCAATGACAAGGCACAATTTAATGAAAGTATTTTATTATTTATTATTTTCGTGATCAATTGTAGGAGCCCAAGCACACTCTTTGGAGAATAGGCTCCTTTGGGGAAAATGTTCCTTACGGGCGGCTGAAGTTTTCCCACTCACACATCAAACCTGTATATACGACTTACACGCCACAAAATCCCCTTGAAACAAAAAGGCCTCACCAAAAGGCAAGAAACAATGCGATGGATTTGTTTTCTTTTTCCTGACTAATTTTTGGCCCTTCGGGAAAATATTGTATAAAACGTGACCAATTTTTCCTATTCACACATCAAACATGTATTAGCAACTTGTATACCGCAAAAATCACTTCAAACCTTAAAAACAAAGGTCAAGACAAAATTTAATGGAAATATTTTGTTTTTATTTTCTCGAATTAATTTTTGACCCTAGGCATACGGATTGGATTATCGCTTCCTTTGGAGAAAATGTTAGTTAGAGGATGTCCTTTATTTCATACACACATCAAACATGTATAGGCAACATATATGCCGCAAAAATCTCTTCAAACTGTACAACCCAGAGGTAAGACACAATTTGATACAAATATTTATTTTTCAGATTCAGATTATGCAAAGAAGGATACGACTGAGGTCATGACATCCTCAGAGGAAAATACTCCCCAAAAGGTGTACTTCATTTCCTACTCACACATCAAACACGTATCAGCAACATGTATGCCACAAAACCTCTTCAAACCTTATAACTTAAGGCAGGACACAATTTAATGCAATTCTTTGTTTAATATTTTTGTGACCAATTTTGGAGCTTCAGAATACAATTTGGAATATAGGTTACTTTGGGGAAAATGTTCCTCAAGCCTTGCCGATTTTTTCCAACCCACACATTAAACTTGTATTGGCAACATGTATGTCGCAAAAACCTCTTCAAACAAAGAGAAGTCTTCATAGGTAAGATGCAATTTGGTAAAAATAATGTTATTTTTAGAACAAATTTTTGGACACTAAGCATACGATATAAAAAATTGGTTGCTTAAGGCAAAATATTCCTTAAGGGATGCTCGATTTTTCCTACTCACACATCAAACATGTATCTGCAACATGTGTGCCACAAAACCTCTTCAAAACTTAAAACCCAAGGCAAGGCACAATTTGATATTTTATTTTTTTATATTTGTTCCTTATTTTCGTAACTAATTTTTGGACCCTAAGAATACGATTTCGAAAATAGGTTTCTTTGGGCAAAATGTTCCTCAAGGCCTGTCCTATTTTTCATTCTCCCACAGACATGACATATCACGAATATTTGTTACTAAAATCTGGGTGGAATTGTAAGACTATCTAAAAAAGGAAAACCCTACTGCAAAAAAAAAAAAATACTTTCAGCTTCAGATTATGCCATGAAGGATCTGGCTAAGGACAAGAGGTCCTTTGACGATAATACTCCCCATGAGGTGTACTCCACTCCCTCCTCACAACTCAAAGCTATATTTTTAATATTTAAGTCCCCCAAAGCCGAATTCTTTCATTGTCTTCCTCTTTAAACAAACTTTCATTAACGGCTAGACACGCCTAACTTATTGCAGCTCTTTTTTGCCTTAAAAATCCCCATTACTCTTCATTGTATTTTTCGGGACAAAGGCAACACAAGGCTCATGCAGAAGTTTCATCATATCGTTAAATTTTAATTGATCTGCTCGTTGATTCTTGTTTTTTCTTCTTGCGTTATTATTGAAACTAAGTATGTGATCGACAAGAAGAAGAAGAACAAATGTTCATCATCAGCTGCCTGCCTGCCCTCCAAGCCAGGAGATTTAATGCAGTTAATATTATTGCATTAAGCGATTTGCCTTATGCCTTATGGGTCTTAGGCCAGGATCAGCAGCAGCCTCATTTGAGGCGAGGTGAGTGCATTTTTAATAATAATGTTTAAGCTTTGGCTGGCATTGTGATGTACGTGCCTGATGGTTTTGTTGTGCGCTTGATGAAATGTTGTCTTAACAAGATCTAGTCAATAATAAGGAGAATACGATTTTGTTTTTTTCTTTCTTTTTTCGATTAAAAATGCAACGCATATTATTTTTTTGTTTTAACTTAAATTAAGAGCAGAGCTCCCAGAAAAAAATACAAAAAAGAATTTGGCGCAAAAACGCCCCACATTTGCCAAGTTCATCATCGTTCTCGTCATTGCAAAGCAACCAGCGATCGATGATCGTTCAATGAACTTCTTCACACACACACACACAGCAACAACAACAAATATCAAAGTATTTGATTTGCCATTGATTTGAGTTGAAATTTTGTTGTAAAGCCTCCATGCCTTCCCCAATGCACTTGGCTCTGCTCCTTTTTTTTTGCTCATGGCAAAGTAGCTGTGAAAGAAACTTGACTTTTTGTTACTCCCTGTCGAACATTGTCTAATGTTCATAATATTGTCGGTATGTTCGGCTGCTGTTTCTTCTTGCTAGCTT
Source organism: Musca vetustissima (assembly GCF_032173495.1). NCBI lineage: Eukaryota > Metazoa > Arthropoda > Insecta > Diptera > Muscidae > Musca > Musca vetustissima. Next base: position 181,772 of record NW_026879812.1, on the reverse strand, counting down.
GCTTTTAATATGATTTATATGTTTTATATTAAACTGGGTGGGGAAGCCCTTCTTTTTTTCGCATTTTTTTTAGTTCGCAAACAATATTTTTTGGGGGCATACATTTTTTTTCGTTCTGTATCGCTTCGTTTAATTTCTGGCGTTACTGCCCACATACTTAAAAGCACAAAATTCTTTTTATATATCTTAAACTCTTTTCCCCCTTCCACCCTCCTCTATCTGTCTCTTTGAACTTGTTTCGTATTTTGCCTCCAACTTTAAAACCCGTCTGATGTATTGTCGATAAAATATTCCTAAAATATAAATTTTATGTGTTAATTTTTGTATGTGTTGTTGTTGTTGCTGCGTATACTATATATTTACGGTAAAATTCCCACGCTTTAGCTTAGCTTCATTTTGGGGGAGATTTTTGTTGGAGACCTTTGTTATTTTCTAATTTAAATCATATCAAACGACGACTACTTGTCTTAGCAAAACATATGGTCAGGTTGATGCGGTTTTTAAATAAAAAAGAATATGAATAAAGAAATTAAGAGGGGTCAAATTCGGAAATATGCTCTTCTCACCTTCCCCCTAACTCTTAGTATTTAAAACAAAAAATGTATGAGGCACAAAAATATTTAAATTTTTAAGTCTTAAAAAAACATTTAATTTTGGACAAAAAGTATATAAGATAGGGGTTGACACCCTTTGAAGAAAATATTTCTTACAATGTGTCCTTCAATTCATACTCACACTTCAAACATGTATGGCCAGCCTGTATAGCCTAAAACCCCTTCAAACCTAAAGTTTTAGAAACTAACAAAGTTTAACTAATATTTCAACATTAAAATTGTGTATGCTAAATTTTCGACTGATAAGATATTTGATAGGTGCTAACATTCTTTGGAGAAAATATTCCATAGAGAGTGTCCTTCAATTCATACTTACACATCAAACATGTATGGGCAACCATTATGGCCTAAAACCCTTTAAACCTGAAGCTCCCAAAGCTGGCAACATAAAACTATTATTTTAACATAATCATAAATGTAACCTAAATTTTCAGCTTAAGGATATGAGTTACTTGCTAACATCCTATGGAAGAAATACTCCTAAAAGTGTATTCTTCATTTCATACTCACACATCATACATGTGCCAGCTACCTGTATGGCCTAAAAGCCCATGAAACCTGAAGTCACATAAACCGACAAATTTTAACTAATATTTTCATATTATAATTTTGTAATTTAAATTTTAACCTTAAGGATATGGGATTGGACCTAACATCCGTAGGAAAAAATACTCCTCATATTCTAAACTTAATTTCATGCGCACAACTCAAACTTGTACTGGCAACATGTATGCCATAAAACCGGATAGATCCTCATGACTTAAAGTCAGTTGAAAAAACTATTTTTTTTTTTTTTTTTTTTGTAGAAATTTAATATTTAACCCATAAGGATGCGTTTCAGGACCCAACATCCTTGGACGAAAATACTCCCAAAAGACTGTTCTTTATTTTCTACTCACACATCAAACATGTACGTGCAACATGTATGCCGTAAAACCTCTTCAAACCTTATAACCAAAAGCATGACATAATTTAATAGAAATGTTGTCATTTTCGTGACTGATTTTCGACCTTAAGGATACGAGTTGGAAAATAGGTTCCATTGGGAAAAATATTCCTTAGGATGGCCTATTCTTCGTTCTCATATAAGCAAGATGTATCATGAATATTTATGCCTTAAATCTCGAAGGATTTATAACACATACTTAAAGGGGGTTTTCAATTAAACTCTTTCTGCAACAAATACTTTAAAATTCCGATTATACCAAGAAGGATACGACTGAGGTCAGGACTTCCGTCAAATAAAATACTCCCCAGGACGTGTACTTCATTCCCTTTTCACAACTGAAAGCCATAAAGGCAATTGTTAGGCTTCTAAGTCGCTTTATTTTAGTCTTCTCTATTTTTTCTCAAACAAAAAATCCTTGGCATTTTCGGTTTTTGACCGCCCTCCACCAAATCTATGTCAAGGTAATTAGCTGAACTTCAGCATAATATTGGTAATGCATTACCAATTGTTAATAATGTTGGCCATAAACTAAAACTTCAGCGAAAAAAACCGGACGTTTGGCTCTAACTGAGATTTTTTTCTTACGTAAATGAGAGGGAGAGGGGGCAGCATTGCAGCTAATTTTTTTCCTTTATTATTGTTCCTACTTTTTGTGTTACTTTATAATTAAACGCAATTATTGAACTGTAAGCTAGCTGTAGCCGGCAGCTGCAAAAGGCAACAACAACATCAATGTCGTTTCATAATAAGCAAAACGCCCGCCGCCTTAGCTTTTGCAAAAAAACTAAAAAACGAAGCATTGTTATTGTGTGGCATTCAGAGAGAAACTGTAAGGGATATGCAAAACACACATTAAAAGGCCAACTACAACAACAACAGCAACAAATGCCAAGCTGAAAGAAACAATGAAAACATTTTGAGAATTTATGTGTTTTAGCCTTAAAACTTAAAAATGAACAGCCAACAAACAAACACTCAAGTCAAGCCGGGCCGGGCCGAGCCAGTCAGCCAGCTACAATAATCATCCATCCATTCGAGAACAAAAGCATTGAAATGTTTCAAGGCTAAAAGGGGGAGAGGGGGAATTTGGCATTACGTGAAGTACTATACATTGTTTTCTTTAATTTGAATTCATTAAAAAGCTGATTTTTGTTGTTGTTGTTGTTCGGTTTTATTTTCTTTGGCGACGTCGTTGGCAGCAGTGGCGCTGGCCAAAGACCAGCCATAAAAATTGTTGCAATGTTAAATGGAAGGAAAGCAACGTAAGAAAAAAAAAACAAAAGGAACTGGACTGTCAAACTTGACAAATGTTAAGTGAGCGGGGGGAGAGAATTGTTCTAGGGATTTTGTACATGGAAAGCCACCCAAACGGGGACCACCAATCGAAAAAATTGCCTAAAGGGGAAAATACTTAATTTTTGATCTTAAGGATATGAGATAGGTTCTACTATCCGTTGGAGAAAATATTCCACATTGAGTGCTCTTTATTTTATACTGACACATCAAACATATATAGGCAACATATATGTCCAAAAACTTCTTCCAAACTCTTATATCTAACGAAAAGACAACATTTGATAAAAAAAATTATATTTTATTTTCGTGACTAATTTTTGAGCCTAACCATAGGATTTGGAAACTAGGTCCCGTTAGGACCTAGTTTCCTCAAGGGCTGGCCAATCTTTCCTACTCACACATCAAACATATATATTCAACATGTATGCCGTAAAACCTCTTCAAACCGCATAACCCACATAGAAAGACATAACTAACATAACATAAATATTTTTATTTTATTTTCCTGACTAATGTTTGCCTTAAGGATACTATTTGGAACATAGGGTCCTTTGGGAAAAATTATCCCCAAGGGCTGGCCAATGTTTCCTATTCAAACATCAAACATGTATTGGCAACATATATGCCGTAAAAACCTCTTAAACCTCAAAGGCAAGACCCAATTTGATGAAAATATTTTTCTTTTATTTTCGTCACTAATTTTCGCTTCAAGGATACGATTTGGAATATAAGTCGCTTTGGTAAAAATGTTCCTTAAGGTGTGGCCTATTTTGCATACTCACACATCAAACATGTTTATACAACATGTGTGCCTTAAAATCGCCTCATACCTTATGACAAAGGGTTGACACACTTTTAAGGAAAATTTCTATTTTATTGTCCTAACTAATTTTTCGCCTCAAGTCTGCGATCTGGAAAATAGGTTCCTTTAGGAAAAATATTCCTCAAGGGCTGCCCTATTTTCCCTACTCACACATCAAACATGTATTGGCAACATGTATGCCACCAAAACCTCTTCAAACCTCATGACCAAAGGAAACCTTGTGATGTAAATAAGGCTATTTTTGTAACTAATTTTTGGCTCCAAGCATAGGAATTGGAAAATAGTTACCTTTGGGAAAAATTATCCTGAAGGACTGCCCAATATTTCACTCTCACAAAGGAAGGGTGTATCACGTATATTAATGCCTCAAATCCGGGTGAAATATCAAGCAAAATTAACCACCAATGGAAAATTGCCTTGCGAGCAAATATTTTTCTCTTAATGAGTTTCAATATTTTTTTTTCGTATAAAAGAAGTGTCCCCAAAAATCAAGAATTATTGATTTTTAATATCATCAGATATGGTGCCTTAATTTAATTAACCCCAAACCGAAAAAAAATATTCACTGAATATTTTTTTATTTTATTTTTTAATTTGTTGAATATTTTGTCAACACTTTTGATAACAAGGCAACGACAAAGCCAGGGAATGATCATTTGGCAGCTGAGATGCCTGCTAAGGTTAATTTGAGGGGCTCCAAGAGCATCGTCACTCACGTAAGACCCACTAACGAATGAAGAGGAACAACAACAAATCAAAAAGAACCAAACAAAAAAATTGTCAACAGTCTTTCAATGTCCAGCTGTGAATTTCTTGGGAATTCCCTCATAAAAGACATGATCCAAGTATCAAAATACACTACAACAACAACTAAAACCCACAATCATATATCCATGACTTTTCGACCAGAGCCATAAACATGCAGTCAGCAGTAGATGATGTTCACGATGAAGGTGGTTTGGGGCCAAGGCATAAAAAAAAACAAATAAATGATGTGGATGCCTAGCTAGGCAGACAGCCAGCCAGACAATGATGATGATCCCAAAGAATTTTTTTGGAAGAGAGTAAAAGAAAAAAAAAAACGGAAAAAAATTTTGGGTTCTTCTCTCCAAATGAAGTGAAAAATGAGGGAGGTCATTTTTATAGCTGTTTTATGCTAATCACTGTAAACAAAATCAATGGTTAATAGACCAGATATTACAATAACAAAAACAACAGCAACAAAAATATATAAATTGTTGTATTAACATAATCATGTTCTCTGTCAATGATGTTGTTGCCATCCTAGTTGTCAACAAGAAGCTGTTATCACCACATAAAAATTAACCAAAAACAAAAACTCGTAGCAACCCCTTCGGATTTTCTTCACAAAAACAACAACAAAAAATCGAAAGAAATCCCAAACTGATAATCAGTGGTGGTGTTGGTGACCAACCACATCAGCAGGCGCCACCAGTAACAAAATATGAACATAACCAATTTTGAATAGCATTTAATATGGCTGGACAGACAGATAGACTGTCCGTAATAAAATAAAAATCTCTAGCTAGACATATGTATGGCTGTGTATGTGTGTTTGTATGTTTGTAAGTAAGTAGTTATGCTGAAAAATTAATTCCCACATACTATTTACAACTCAGAAAAAAAACGAACAGACATAACTGGCCAAAGATACGATCTGTACGCCCATGCGCAACATTAACTTGGAGTGGTGTGTTCCAATGTTTGTGGCATGCAGCAGCAGCATCATATTGAAAATAAAAAAAATCATCTAAAATAAAAATTGTCATCATCTTAAAGAGACATTTCCCATCATCTTCTCGTCTCATTATGATTGTCTGTTAAGAATCTGCTTGACTGGCTTTCTGTGACTACTTAGTTCTCTGAACAGTTTTGATTTCAAAAATTTTTTTTAGAGTTCATAAAAAATTAATATTTTTTCTTAGTAATTTTCTGGGAAATATTATGACATTTGAGAATTGTCATGCTGTGTGTGAGGGGAGGGGGGATGTTTTATTAATATTTCTATTTTTTGGGGGAGGAGATTTGGTGACACTCCAACGAATTTTTAAAAATTAAAAATAATTAAAAAAAATAAAACTAAAAACTAAACTAAATAAATGAAAAAATAGTAGAACATGTTTTTAAGTATTGAAAAAAATATTGAAAAATTTTCAATATTAAAAAAAATAATGAACAAAGTAAAAAATGTTATTTATTATTTTTTTTTATTAATATTTTATTTTTGAAAATATTTTATTTTTTGATATCCCCTATTTTTTCAATATATTTTTTTAATACTTAAAAAAATGTTTCTACTTTTTTTTTTATTATTTTTAATTTTTATTATATTTACTATGTTCTATTTTTTAATATTTATTTTTTTTATTTTGAAATTAATTTTTTCTTTGCCTTTTCTATTATTTTTAAAATTAAATATTGAAAAAAATGTCCACACTTACCAGTCTTCGTTTTGGCTTAATTAATGGTCGATTCTGTCCATTCATTTTATAATATAAACCACAGGCATTGCACAAATAATGGCCGGTACCGTCACGTCGCCACAGTGGCGTTGAGGTGGCACCACAGTTGACACATTCACGGCCTTCTGCAATGACAATAACAATGGAAAAAAAGAGAAGGGAACAAATTAAGTAAATTAAACCAAATATGAAATAAAAAAATAATTAAAATATTTATAAAAATATTAAAAATAATTAAATAATTTTTAATTGCATATTTTAATTTCAAATTTTGAAAATATTATTTAAAAATGTTAAATATTAACATTTTTAAAAAAATATTTTCAAAATTTATTATTAAAGTAAATATAATTTTTTTTTTAATTATTAAAAATATTTTTAATTAAATTTAAATTTTTTTAATATTAAATTTTATTTATAAACAATTAAAAAAAAAATTCTATTAAAATTTTCATTATTATTTTTTTAAGATTTTGAATTTATTTCATTTTTTGTTTTTTTACTTTAAAAATTATTTTTTTAATTTTTAAAAATATATATTTTTGAAAATTTTAAAACATTTTTTTAAATATTTTTTTAAATTTTTAATATAGTTAATTTTATTTTTACAACAACAATAACAACACAATAAAGTTTTTGTTTTGATTTCCATAAAATAAACGAAATTTCCATGATTAAGCCCCTCCCCCTTGTACTCACATATCAAACATGTATATTCAACAGATGTGCCATAAAACCTCTTCAAACCTTATGACCAACGACGGCAAGATACATTTTGATGGAAAATGTTCTGTTTTATTTCGTGACTAATTTTTCGCCTCAAGGATACGATATAGAAAATAGGTTCCTTCAGGAAAAATATTCCTCAAGGGCTACCCTATTTTCCCTACTCACACATCAAACATGTATTGGCAACATACATGCCTGAAATACCGCTTCAAACCTCATGACCAAAGGAAACCTTATGAATATACGAAGGAATATACGAAGACAATATCGAAAACCCTGCATAAGGTTCCCTGATTATTTTTTTCGCCTCAAGGATACAATTATACAAGGATACAAACTAGGTGGGGAAAAATGTTTCTCAACATGGGACCTCTAATCCGTACTCACACATCAAACATGTACTATATTCAACAGGTGTGCCATAAAACCTCTTCAAACCATGTGACCAACGAACGGCAAGATACATTTTGATGGGAAATTTTCGATTTTATTTTCGTGACTAATTTTTCTTCTCAAGGATACAATTTGAAAACTAGGTTCCGTTGGGAAAAATGTTCCTTAGGGTGTGGCCAATTTTCCATGCTCACACATCAAACATGTATATGCAGTAGGTGTGCCTTAAAACCGCTTCAAACCTTATGATCTGAGGCAAGACACAATTTGATAAAAAATTTCCATTTTATTTTCGTGACTAATTTTTTGCCTCAAGGATACGATATAGAAAGTGGGTTCCTTTAGGAAAAATATTCCTCAAGGGCTGCTCTATTTTCCCTACTCACACACCATACATGTATTGGCAACATGTATGCCACCAACACCTCTTCAAACCGTATGACCAAAGAAACCTTATGATGGAAATAAGGCTATTTTTGTAACTAATTTTTGACCCTAACAATACGAGTTGGAAAATAATTACCTTTGGCAAAAATGATCCTGAAGGACAGACAAATTTTTCACTCTCACACGGGAGGGGTGTATCATGAATATTTATGTCTCAAATTCGGGGAGAAATGTCAAGAAAAATTGTTGACCAATGGAAAATTGTCTTAAGAGCAAATATTTTTCTCTTAATGAGTTTCAATATTTTTTTTAAATAAAAAAAAATGAATATACGAAGACAATATCGAAACCCTGAATAGGGTTCTTATATAAAAACAAAACTTCGAAGAGACCTCCTATAAGTTCTTTAAAAGGATCATTCTCTAATCTTTTCGGCTTCTGACAAAATAATATTTTTATAGGTCCTATCGGAAAGGCTTTCTGCCAGTATCAGTAATGGACTTATCATGCGTTGTTAACAGATCCATGAAAAAGACCCTTGGAAACCATATTTCCATATTTTTTATAAACCTTAATTTTTCTCTAAAGTATTTTAAAACTATTTTGTGTAACATTTCTATTTTGTATTCCCCACTCCTCTCAAAGATGAATAAGAAGTTCAGTTTCATTTGACATGACAAGGTTAAGGTTAATAGTTCTTCACATCAAGTTCAGACAAGCGTAAATGATGAGCTGAGCTCAAAGCTGAGCTGTCTAATTTTGTTTCAAAAAAAAAACTATTTTTTCAGTTAGCCAAGTTAGTTACATTTTTTTGTTCTACAACTGTTAATGTCTCGGGTAATTACATGACGACGATTTAATGACAAGTGGAGTTGACCAGACAAGAACACATATTTTTTTTTATTTTCAAAAAATTTAAAAACAAATTATTTGCTTGAAGAAAAAAATCTAAAACAGAACACTAATTTTCCACATAATTTTTGGGACGACTTAAAAAAATGTAGGGAACATTTTTAGTATGCCTTATTAAAATGTGAGGTTAGATTTCATAATTATCTGTGGGGCGTTAAGGGCATTTACATTCAATTTACTAAAAATCCATTTTTAATGCATCGTTAGAAAGAACATAAAAATATGACCCTACCCGACCTTTACGAGGCTAGTAATGGAGTTATTAAAATTTTGAGTTACACCTTTTTCAATTTTTTTGTTTAATTCGAAATATTTTTGTCTTCGTATTAATTGAAACTAAAGTGAATGTTTTAGAATTGGAAGGGAGTGCTTGCTGCTATTAAACATAATTGTAAACATAACTTCTAGCAATGCCCGGTTAGTAGGGGTAGGAAGTTGATTTTTTGAGAACTACAACAACTGGTAAAAATGTGTGTTTGTGCTATTATTAATACAAACAAAGGTGGAGAGACACTTGTAATTGCTTGTGTTAGAGGTGAGTGAATGTGTAGGGGTTCACAACAAAGAGTCTCTCTTTGGTTTGTGTGTTTTTTGCTGACTAATGACCATTAAACGCATAATGTGCGTTATATATTGCTGGCTGGCCGAATAGCTGGCCTGTCTTTTTTTTATGGCTCAAATCATAAAAATTATACAACACAGCAAGATATTTACACACACATTAAAATAAAAAAAAACACGACAACAAAAACAAAGAAATAAACGCAATACAAATATTGTACTTTGACAATCCTGGAACTCCACTTATATTTAATTTCTTTTTTATGTGCATTCTGTTTTTGTTATTATTTTTTTGGTAACAATTTACGTTTGTAACAAGGCAGTCTATAACACATACATGTGTATATGATGTTGATTATTACATTTTTAGGGGTTTGAAGGTATTATAAAGCTTTCAACAAAATTAAAGGAGCCAGAATAGAAGGCACATATTGTATTTATTAAGGCAATGATAAGTCACATGTTTGTGTTTTATGTGTATTAATTTTGTGGAAAATTAGTGTCTGAGAGTTTACGATGTGTTGCTATATGCCGTCTATTTGGCATGTGCTGACATATTTTTATGATAATATAAAAAGTAATTTTTTGGAAGATTTCTTAAGAATTGAAATTTTGGGGGAGTAGGAAAAGGATAATTAAATAAATTTTATATATTTATTAAATTAAATTTTCCAAGGGAGGAAGGTTATTATCCTCTACATAAAAATTTTAAATATAACATTTTATTATAAAAAATATGGTTATTTAATAAACATATTTTTTTATTAAAAATGTTTTTTTACATAAAAATATTTTTTATTAAAAAATATATTCTTATAATAACAATACTTTTTTTATAAAAAAAAAATGTTTATATAATTATTATTTTATAAAAAAAAATATTATTTTTTTTTAATAAAAACATATATTTTTTTAATTACAAAACATATATATAAAAATATATTTTTTATAATAATATTTTTTAATTTTTTTGTAAAAAAATATGTAAATAAAACATTTTATTAATAAAAAATTTTTTTAAAAAAAAAATATATATTTTTATTTTAAAAATATATTTTTACTAAAAAAATTTTATTATAAAAATATATTTTTTATAATAATATTTTTTATTTTTTTTTTTTTGTAAAATATGTAAATAAAACATTTTATTAATAAAAAAATATTTTTATTAAAAAAAACAAATTTTTTATAATTAAAAAATTTTTAATAAAAAAAATTATAATAAAAAAATATTTTTTTATTATAAAAATATATTTTTACCAAAAAATTGTATTTTATTTTTTTTTTTTATTTTATTTATTAAAAAAAATATTTTTTATTATAATAAAAATGTTTTGCTACATAATTTTTGTGAGGATAAAGACATTTTTGAATGGTAGAGCCATGAAGTAGATTCTACACCCTTCTTACAAACCTCTTTTCTACAATTTTTCTAATTTTTTTCGTTGGAAAAAATGGACTAGAAAATCTCGCCTTTTGAATTTATTCTGCAGGAAAAAAAATTCACGGGTCCACCCTTCCTCCAACCTCACTTTTGGTTTCAGGAATATATTTTTTTCCTCTCTAATTTCCTTGGGTCACGCTTCATCTTCATCTCCCTCTCAAAATTATAACACTGTCTTTTCTTTCTCATGAAACTTCTATTTTAAATGTCTCTTTTATAAAAAAAATATAATTTCTCTACATTCCAGAGAATCCCTACCCCTCCCCCTCCTCCTACAGAATCTCACATCAAACCTTCCAACAAAAAACCAATTTTTTTAGTGTTTACATTGAAATAGACCTTGGCCAATAAATCAGTTACTCTTTTTTTAATGATGTTTATATGGATATGTATGTCTGTTTGTTGGTATTGTTTTTATGATGTGACTACAAGAACGAAGACAAATAAACAAACAAACATTTATTAGCCTTGTTATGGTTATTCGAAAGGGCTCCAAGCCACATGTCTTATGACCAAAAAACAAAAAATTCAAAAGAAAAAAGAAAAGGCTCAATGGCTAAATGGCTGGTGATGACACAACAAGAATCTGTCGAGATGACCTTTTCTTCTCTACAAAAACAACAACCTACAGACTTTAATAAGCCTTAAATGAGCAAACAATATAGGTTCTTTGAGAGTAAGAGATAGAGAGTGACGGGGAGAGTGGCTAATTGTGTGTATGTTTGTTTGCTAGCCTTTTTTTTTGGTGATCATTAAGAATGTTTTGTTTTGATTTCAATTAGCCCAGCTTAGCTGCAGCCACCACAGAGGTTTTCGAATGAACATCCTATTTATTGTTAAAACACATGATGATGATGATGCTGTTCATGTGGATGCTGTGTCTGCCAGTAGAGAAAGGACAGCAAGCACCACCATGATCATCATCATCATTATGACCATCATATAGCCTTTTTGGTGACAGTTCCCTGTGACGTTCCGTAACTGGCCAGGGGTTTTTACTACGTAAAATGTCTGGCCAGCAGCAGCAGGTTTTCTTTTGTTGTTATTGTTGTTGTTGCAGTTGTTGGTTTTTATGATTTAGTGTTTATATCTAACTGTAGTTTTATGTGTTGTGTTGTTTTAGCATCACAGGCTCAGGCCTCCCTCATTCTCTTAACATGTAAAGGTTGACTGGGCTTTGGGATATGAAATAGTTTTTTTCTTCTCTCGATTTTTTTCTTATTGTCGTTTATCGTTGTTGTTGTTGGAATTTGATTGTGTAGTTCATTGGTAAGGTTGCCTAAACTGACAGTGTGTGTTTTATGGAGTTTGATTCGTCGTTTTTTTTTTTCTAGGAATTTTGTGCACATTTTTGTTTGTGGCTCGATTTCTAGTTTAGTGGCTGGCTGGGCTGCTGCGTGTGAAGTGAAGATAGACAACTGGCCATGGTTTTAGCTTGCCTAGGTTTTTTCATATTAGCCTTGGCCTTATATTTAGGGTTTGAATTTGGTTGATGTTTTCAATTTTGAGTCGTTTTTTTTTTTGGAAGGGAACACAAAAGGTCTGTTTAGGAATTTATGTATGGAAGCCACCAGACGACGTCGTTGGAGAAGAAGAAGTAGTAGTGGCAGAAGAAGATGATTTGAAATTCCAGCTAATTTTTAACAGCATCATAAAAAACCAAAATGGAAAAATTTGGAGCCAATGTAAAATTTGGTTGTAAGGTAAGTACGTGAGTTTATTTTTTTGGGGGAGGGGAAGGGGGTTCCAGTTAGTAAAAGCGGTGCGTGCCTGTTCTATTTTTTCGTTTGAAAATAAGTGCTTTAATAGTTAATCGGAATAGAGTATATCAAGTGCATTAAGGTGAGAGTTATGAGGCGGTGGGATCTTCAGCTTCCCCCAGCCACAATATGGCAGCGGGATTATATAGAAGAAAATTTTAGGTACAAAAGAAATGTTGAGGGAGGAAATGGGGTCATGAGGTAGACTCCTGAGCCTCATCAAAACCCTGTCCTCTTATTTTACATTACGGAAAATGAGTTTTTTGGTATATTCAGTACATTAGTTGAGTTGATTAGTTGAGGTGTTGATAGAGCTAGACAGCGGGACTACAGACGAAGAAACCAAAAAGTTCAAGAGGCCAAAACAAAGCCTTTTCTTTTTATTTTTGTAGATTTTTTTGGCGGGAAATGAATTAATCGGAGTAGAGTATATGAAGTGCATTAAAATCAAATGATGCGATGGCTAGAATTGGTCAGTAGAATTATATAGAAAAAAATTAGAATGCAAAAATAAATTATGAATGCGGGAAAGGGGTCATGAGTTCGAGTCTCCAGCCTCCTCAGAACCCTATTTTATTTATTTCAGATTTTGTTTCGATGGAAATTAAGTGCTAGCAGGTACATTAAAATCAAGTGAGGCGATGGCTAGAGTCATACAGCGGAATTACACAGAAAAAAAACATTTTAGAAGGTAAAAATAAATTTTGAATGAGTGGAAGGGGCCATGAGTTAGACTCGCCAGTCTCCTTAGAACCATTTTTTTAGATTTTTTTTTTTGGCGGAAAATAAGTGCTATTAGGTGCATTGAGATCAGGTGAGGTGATGGTTAGAGCTAGGCAGCGGAAGTTACACAGACAGAAAAAAAACTTCTAGAAGGCAAAATAAATTTTTACAAGGAATGGAGTCACGAGGAAGACTATTCAGTCTCCTCAGTACCCCATCCTATTTGCGAATACATATATAGTTACATACATATATAAAGGGGTTTCCAAAAGTAGATTTTTCGTATTAAAAAATTCATTTTTTTGGAAACTCCTTTATAGTGAAAATAGTTTTTTTTTAAATTTATAAGAGATAGAAAAAAAATTTAGTAAAGATAGAGCAAACATTTTTTTTTGTTTTTTTTTTTTTTTTGTTTTTTTAGTTATGGTTTAATTTTTTTTTATTAAATAGCTGGTGAACAAGACAAACAACAGACACATTGATGTGAGTGTAAATAAACGGGTGTTTTTGACACAGGTTTTTACAAGTTTATGGTTTTATTTGTTATTGTGTTTTAAAAACAAAAAGAATCAAAACAACAACAAAAAACTTTTTTGAAAGGAAAATCTAAATTGAAAAAAAAAACAGCAAGGAAAAATCCAAATAAAATTAAATAACATAATTTCAACATGCCAAAGAAAAATAAAAAAATTGCAACAAAATAAACACACAGAAATTCAAAAAAATAGTGGAAAAAGGCCCAGCCAGGAAGATTTATAACATTCCTTGTAAATTGCAAGCGCCTGCTTAACTTAAAATAAACTACCAGCAGCAGCCACATCATTGGCAGACTTCAAGAAACAACAACAAAAAAAAACTTCTTTAGAAACTGTCAATGACAACTAAAAACAGCCAGCCACCAAGATGTGGCTATGGCCAGACCTGGCCAAACAATGCTTAACCGTTGCTTTTAAGCTGATCTTGGCAAAAGGGGGTTTTGTTGTTGTTTTTCTTTTTTTTTTTGTGATACCCATATCAATTACTTAAACTCCATGCATGACAGCAATTTTGTGGTATTTTTTTAAAACATTTCTTCCTTCATCTTCTTCAATTTTCATCCTTCTACTTCAGCTCCTTCTTAAAGACAATGCATTTTTTTTTTGGTTGGTGGTATTTTATACCCTCTCAAATGATATGTCTTATTGTTGTCGATTTATTTGCAGGATTTTTCACCTGACACAAACAGAGAGAGACAAAACAAGCAAACAACAACAAAACCAACAACATCAGCCAATTCCAATCAATTTTATTTGCCCCCCAACAACAACAACAAAAATATTGTGTATTGTTCCAAAAAGAATGGTAGTTTTTGTGACAAAAAGTTATTTCTTGAATGCAAACAAACAACCAAAACGAACGAACAACAACAATAGTAACAAACAATGCGAATAACAACAACATTGTGCACACAAACAAACATATGTTCTTACGCCCTCAATACGAATAGATAGATTATCTTTTGCTTGAGCATGATGATATGGGTTGGGATGTGAAAAAAGTTGGTGAGAAGGAGTGAGAGAGGGAAGGTGGCGGGGGAGAGAAATGGGAGGGAGAGTGATGTTAAGCAGCAAGAAATTCCCAAAAATGTTGACAATTTTGTTTGTGTGAGAGAGGGAGAGTTAAAGAAAGGGATTGCAACTAATGGTTAGCAAACACAAAAGACTTAAGACACAAGCGTTGGGTGTTTTAAAGGTAAAGAGTCAGAGAGAGAAAGAGAGCTCTAACAAATAACGGGCTTTCAGTTAATAATGAGTGCAGTCACAAATAAAAGACTTAAGACACAAGCGTTGGGGATATTGAAAGGGAGAGAGAGCGAGAGCGTGCTCTATCAAAATAATTGCCTTTATAATAATTTGTGGGGAATTTTAAATAAAATTAAAAGAAATTTGTAATTAAGAAAATAAAAAAGAATTGTAATAAAAAAAAATAAAATTAATTAAAAACAAAAAAACTGTTGATATAAAAATGTTATCGGAAGAGTGTGAAGTAACATTTCTTAGCCAAAATGTGAGAGAGAGAGAAACGGCAATTAATGGGAACGAACACAAAAGACTTAAGACACAAGCGATAAGGACTTTTTAAGAGAGAGATAGAACTATAACAAACAATGAACATTAAATAGAAATTAGATAATTTTAAATTTATTAAAAGTAAATTCGAATAAAATGAAAAAAAATAAATATAAATTTTAAAAATTAAATATAATTTAAAAATTAAAAACAAAAAAATAATTCAAATATTAAAAACAATTAAAAAGTTTAGAAAATAAAATGTTCTATATGGGAGAGGAAAGGGAAGGATAATGATATAATAAAAAATCCCCAACATGTGGTGAGAGAGAGATAGAGCGCCAGAAAAAGGTTTGCAACTAGTGGGGGACGGAAACAAAAGACTTAAGACACAAGCGTTGGGAACTTTTCATGAAAACTCTAGCTAAGATGTGCTTAAAATAAAAATCAAAACAAAAATGTTATATTTGAGAAAACAAAAAAAAAAATAAATTCGAAAATTTAAAAATTAATTTATATTCGAAAATTAAAAAAAATAATTTAAATTCGAAAATTTAAAAAATAATTAAAATTCAAAAATTTTAAAAACAATTTTAATTTGAAAAAATATTTTAAATTCGAAAATTCAAAAAAAAAAAAAAATTAAATTCGAAAATTTAAATAAAAAATTTTAGAAGCAAAAATCATTAACTAAATAATATTTTCAAAATAGAATATAAAAATATAAATTTGTATAAAAAATTAAATATATATAATTCGATATATAAAATATATTATTTCTAAAATAAAAAATATTTTTCCAGATTTAAAAAAAAATATCAAAAATTTATAAAATTAAAAATGTGGAAAATAATTGTTCAAAATTAATACAAGATGTATATTAAAAACATATTTTTAAATTTGTTTAAAAAGAATCGAAAATTAACAAGAAATATTTAAATTGATATTTTTTTGTTTTATCGAATTTTATTGTTACAGCGTAAAATGAAAGACTTAAGAAACAAACTTTTAAAGAGTCGAAAATGAACAAAAAATATTTAAATTGATATTTTTATTTTATCGAATGTTTTTGTTACACGCCATAATGAAAGACTTAAGACACAAAGTGTTTATAAATATTCAATTGTAATTTAATTCCAAAAGAAAATATATTCTTTCCTGAAACTGAAAGTGTGAAGACCATTTTTCGTTTGTTATTCTTCCCATTTATTTTTGCTTGCTCACAGGAAAATGACAATAACCCGCCATGAATTGTAAGTCATTAATTAACGGCTTGATAAACTAACAAGGAAAGCTATTCTTTACCAACTAAAAAACAAACCATCATCGCCTACAAACCACATTTTGGAGAATGAAAATGTTATTTCCAGTTTGTTTGAAAGTTTATTTTTTGTTGTTGTTTGGTTTTTATTCTTAAACTCCTGCTGCTGTGGCTGCCGTTTGCCAGTTTCAGGTTGCAAATAGAATAGAATATTTAAAACCGGCCAAAAACAAAAAAACGTAGCAGGTGTTATACATCGTTAACAACTGCAAGCACTTCCGCGCATATTTCAACGGCTCACAACGGCGACGGTGAACAGACAGACAAACAAACGAACAGAAATAAACTAATGTATGTATGCAGCAAGTATGTGGAAGTATGGCCAAACATGCTTTGTAGAATTATGTATGTTCGCCGGGTAAAGTTTTGCAAGTTTTTTGTGTGCGGTATTTTTTTTGGAAAACATTCTTTGCAAAAAAAGCATTTGTGGTGCCTTAATAAGCCACAGTGCAATAAAAATAAAATTTGTGGTAAGAAAAAAACTTTTTTCACAACATAAAATATATATTTTTCTTTCTACTCAATGGGGATTTCTATGGGAGTTAGGGAAATTTTTATGTAAATTAAAGGGAATGGGGTTTTGTAAAGATTTTTTGGTAGGTGGGGATTTTAAGTTGATGAATTGAAAATATTTTTTTTATTTTTCCTGTCAATTCTAAATATTTTCTTTTATTCTTCTCCTTAATGTTTGTTTGTAATTTTCCCTAATGCTCACATATATATGTTATGTACGTGGCCATAATTAACCTGTAATTAACGCAAGCCTCATAATCATAATGTGCCTGACTGACTGCCTCCCTGGCTGATGATGATGACAAACTACTCCCCGGACAAGTTGCAATTAAAAGCATTATTTCTGTTTCTTGAAGAGACTACTCCAGTTTTAAGACACTTGCCTGTCTTGCAATTTTTGTTGTTGTTGTTTTTATGTTCGCACAATTGAGAAAAAATAAACACAAAGGGTTAAGGCATGTAACGGAATGCAAAATAACAATGCCACACAAAAAATGTTGCACATTCACCATTGTCACTGCGTAGAGCAGCAATGCAGGCCCACGAGAGAGGCCGGAGCTAGATGACGAAGGTTCACACGCCGCCACACACTCATACATACAACGCCAACTACCAAGTGACGTGTAATCATTATTTGGCAAACAATGGTTTTGAGATTTTTTTGAGAATTTTTTTGTTGCTGGTGGTTGTGGCGGAGTTCATGCTCAAGTGCCCCGCCACACTGGATACACTTTATTTACAATCTAAGTACCCTGGGTTTCGACTTCTTTGATACAATTTTGGGGTATAGTGTTGTAGGCAAATAAAATGATGAGAATGTGGAGTAAAGCATTTTTTACCGAACACAGAGGAAGAAGCTTGAGGCATGAGTAAATGAGAATGACTGCAAACATGTCAAGTACACTGAACCAAACAAAAAAAAAAAAAAAAAAAAAACACAATAAAAAATATTTTTTTTAAATACAAAAAAAAAATTAAATAAAAAAATATTTTTTAAAGAAAAAAATTTATAAAAAAAGCTTCACAAAAAATATTTGGAAAAAAAATTAGAAAAAAAATATTTTTTTTTTAGACATTTTTGGATATCCTAAATTTGTTTTAATCTTTAAAATGTTTTTTTTTTTCAAATTCCCTGACATTTAATTCCTAAATTGATAAAAAATCTAAAAAATATTTTTTTTTACTAAAAGTATTTTTTTCTTACTAAAATATTTTTTCACAAAAAAATATTTTTTAAAGAAAAAAATTTTAAAAATTCCAAAAAAAAATTTAGAAAAACAAAATTTTGTTAAAGGTATTTTTTTCTAACTAAAATATTTTTTCCCAAACAATAAAAAAATATTTTTTTAAAGAAAAAAAAATTAAAAAAAATCCAAAAAAAGTTGAAAAAAATTTAGAAATTTTTTTTTTTTTTTTGTTAAAATTTTTTTAATTTTCTAGATTTGTTTTAATATTTAAAATGTTTCTTTTTCAAATTTCCTATCTTTTAAATCCTAAATTTATAAAAAAAAAATCAAAAAAATATTCTTTTTTACAAAAAAAATATTTTTTTCTATCTAAAATACTTTTTTCACAAATAATTTAAAAAAAAAATATTTTTTTTATAAAAAAAATCCTACAAAAATTTACTAAAAAAATTCTCAATATTTGTTGTCAGGACTTAAGGAAACCAAAACAAAAACTTAGTTATTTAAAAATACAAAAAATAATGTTTAAAAAATCTTAAAATCAATAAAAAGACAATTAAAAAAATATTGTATATATATAAAAAATATCAAATAAAATTAATAATATTCAAATAAAAAATATATGGTGTTTTTGTATGTGTGTT
The DNA here is from genome assembly GCF_032173495.1 of Musca vetustissima. NCBI lineage: Eukaryota > Metazoa > Arthropoda > Insecta > Diptera > Muscidae > Musca > Musca vetustissima. The sequence goes on along the minus strand of NW_026879812.1, from coordinate 162,985 downwards.
AGTATTTTATTTTTTTTTTTAGTTTAATCCACCCACACCATTACACAAATATTTATTTAATTTTTTTATTTTTGCGTGCGTGTGTGTGTGTGTCTTGCTTACCAGCACTTGTCCTAGGTTTTGTACGGGCCGGCTTAATATCACCGCTACCACTGGAGCCCCCGCCACCACCACTCTGACCCATATTGCCCAATAGCGAAGAACCACTCATGTTATGACTACTACCACCAGCACCTCCGCCAAGACCTCCACCCATACTGCCACCGGCCGATGATGACCCCGAACCCAATCCCGACGAACCCATACCACCACCAGCACCACCATGATGATGCATATGATGACCATGACTGTGATGATGATGATGGCGGGCAGCTGCTGCCGCTGCCATTGAGGACGATTGGAACATAGCGGCCGCCGCCACTTGTTGCTGGGCATGATGATGGGCAGCATAGGAGGCATAGGTGCCATCATAACTATTGGCAGCGGAATTGACATTCGTGCCATTGCTAAGACCCATTGAGCTACCATAGGAGGCTTGGGCCGTACCATCGAATAGGCTACCGGCAGCATTGCCAAGGCCATTGAGCAGAGCATTACTGCTGCTGCTACTGCTGGAGTGGGCGGAATGATGGGCGGTAGGTGTGGTGTTATTACTGTTGTTGGCAGAATTATTGTTCGCGTTATTGTTGTTGCTGCTGCCGGTCGTGTGATGTGAGGAGGCCGATGACCTTGATACGGAGGCTCCTCCACCCACCGTTGAGGTGGCTGAGGCAGAGTTATGCGTTTGATTGTTGCTGTTGTGTTGTGTATTGTTGGCATTATTATTATTTGTTGTACTGTTATTATTGTTGTTGTTGCTATTGCTATTTGTGGCTGTAGTACCTTCACGTTGTTTAGGTGCTGAGGATTGTCCACCAGCTCCTGCGCCACCACTGCCGCCACCATTGTGCAGCGATGAACTGCTACCATTTTGTATGGTGGGTTTGATGTCCAAAGCACAGCTGGTATCGGGCAGGGAACTGCTACCCGTTGCCTGGGCCTGATGCATGAAGGCATTTACCACAGCCTGGAAAGAAGAGGAGAAAATGTAATTTTAATAAAAAATAGATTTTAGAAAAATCATAAAAATGAAAATTGAAATTAAAAAAAATCTTACAAATGAATTTTTTTTCAAAAAAATAAATTTTTTATAAAAATTGAAATGTTTATAAAAATTCATAAAAAAATAAATTTTTATAAAAATTCATATAAAAATGAAAATTTTTTCATAAAAATTGAAATTTTTTAAAAATTCATAAAAATTGCAATTTTTATAAAAATTCATATAAAAATAATTTTTTTATAAAAATTCATAAAAAAAAAATTATAAAAATTGAAATTTTTATAAAAATTCATAAAAATTGAAATTTTTTATAAAAATTCATAAAAATTGAAATTTTTTATAAAAAATTCATAAAAATTGAAATTTTTATAAAAATTCAAAATAAAAATTGAAATTTTTATAAAAGTTGAAGTTTTTATAAAAATTCATAAAAATTGAAATTTTTATAAAAATTTATACAAATTTAAATTTTTATAAAAATTCATAAAAAATAAAATTTTAATAAAAATTCATAAAAATTTTAAATTTTTATAAAAATTCATAAAAAATTAAATTTTAATAAAAATTCATAAAAATGAAATTTTTATAAAAATTCATGAATTGAATTTATATAAAAATATTTTTTATGAATTTTTATAAAAATAAAATGACATTTTTATAAAAATTCATAAAAATGATTTTTTTAAAAAAATTCATAAAAATGATTTTTTTATAAAAATTCATAAAAATTTAAATTTTTATAAAAATTCATAAAAATTGGAATTTTTATAAAAATTCATAAAATTGTTTTTTTTTGTAAAAATGCATAAAATTGAAATTTTTATAAAAATTTATGACAATGAAATTAAATTTTTATATTGTTGTTTTTGGTTTTTTTCTACAAAAATTTACCTGATATTCGGATGGACCGGTTTGTACTGAATCGGGCGTTGAATCCTTTGGCGGTGTGGGAGGAAATGGAAATGAATGCTGGCCGGTCGATGTCGTCTGATGCGTTTGCCCCACCTGACTTAGCTTGTGATCGACCTGGGGCTCTTGGGGACAGGCAAACGGACTGCCCCATGGACTGGCGGGTGCAAATGATTTATGTTCGCTGGTAAGCCATGAGCTAAGAGGCGTATGGAAGTGAGGCCGACACATTTGCGGTGATGTGTGTGAGGAGGGCATACGGGATGCTGAAAGAAAAAAAAACAGAGAAGAAAAATAAATTTTTGATATAAATAAATTGTAAAAAATCATAATAAAAAATAAAAACAACAACAATGAGAAGAATAAGACAATAAGATATTAAAAGGTGCGAGATATGCCAGGCATTAAATCAATTACCATACATACACAGCCGGAATTTTGCAGGGCACAAAACACCAAACCAAGCAACAAACAAACAGATGTTGCTACACAATGTGCAACAAAGCGTTTACAACATGAAAACAACAACAACATCAAGTTGTGTTTGAGTTGTGTGTTTGCATTTTGAGACCAGAAGCGATAACGATTTATAATAAATGATCTTTTCATAAAACTCAAAATAACGCCGACACCACCGACCTCAATGCAGGTCCCTGGATGGTGTTGACGATGCGAGAGTAACCAAATGGAAGCTTGACTGGAGCAACAGAACAAAGAGTAGGCCAAGCCAGGCGAGTGTTTTAATTTATGACTCTCCACCAGGTTATGGTGGAACGCAAGGAAAACTTCGCCACTCCACCACCACCAACAACAAAGTTGACTATCCGCCGTAATCATATGTTGGGCCAAGGAAGCCGCACACTTACTATTGCCGATTACATAAGTTTTGCCTTAGTTTATGCTGTCGTCATAAATTGTTTAATTTGTATCATAAACCATTGCGTTAAACCTTCTTGATACCCTTAAGTTAGGAAAAGCAGATCAATCGATCATCAATCCTCCGAACGGCAGTCAATCGTATACGAAAAGATTGGGATCAAGCCAATGGATCCAGCATCGATCTTTCCATGATCCATACGGATCAAATGCAACAAACAATGCTTATTTGCCTACCAACAACATTTGTCCTTGCCACATATTTTTTTAGACTGCCATGTGGTGGCCGGCCGATCGGTGGACTGGCTGACTGGCATCACCTTCCTTTAGTCCGACTCAAAGTGTAAGCTAATGTTTTTTCGAAAACTATAATTTGGCGGACACCAAGTGAGATTTATGTGCATTTAAATTTTTGCCGCAACTTCTTTGGCATTATGGTATTGTTGTTGGTCATAGCTGTAAGCCATGTTGTTGTAAAGCTCTTTTTTTGTTGGAGTATCAATAATAATCATAATAACGGCAGCAGCCACAGCAGCAGCTGCTGCCGCTTTATGTGGATTAGCCATAATCTGCAAATATTTTTTCTTAAGGGGTGCAGTTATGTTTTATTATTTTTTTGCGTTGTTGTTGTTGCTGCTGTTGTTTTACAATCATTATTAATATAATTGTGTTATTGTTATTTAAGAAAAAATACACACACACAAAAATAATTAAATAATTTTTTCATATATAAAAAATAAACCCATGACCCAAGAGAGAGAGCCTTAGGAGATCCAGCCAAGAAAAATTAAAGGCAATTGAAATAAATTTTGAAAACAATTTCCAAAAAATAAAATAACATTTTCTCATATACAGATGGAACACATTTGGAAGGCAGCCATACACATGAAACACCTATTTGAGGCTCCCATACATACGAAACCATTTGTAAGACTCCTGTAAACCCCTTCCTCTTAAATAAAGTGTTACCTCTGTCAAGATGGATTACCATAGATTATGACACACATAAGGTGTGTAAGCTTGTGTGTATGTGTATGCAACCAACCGGTGGCATGCCACACTGTAACACCAAGAATGGTATGGTCTAGCTTTTTTGCCATGGCACATACATCATCATTGGCATCACCATCATCATAGCTTCTCTTCACTTCATTCCAGTACACCATACTGCCATACCCCATCATACCTCCATACCATACCATAAGTAACAAGTTCGATCTTCACCACAGATAATTCCCATTTGATTACGCTAATAACAGTGCTTTGGACAATATTATGTGTACGTGTTGCTGATTATAGATATTAGGCCAAGGAAGAGAGAAAACTAAAATGCAAGGAAATGAAAGAAGAAGAAGAAGCAGAAAAAACAACAACAGTGGCCAAAAGCTGGGCACTCACTGCAACTACTACTGCTCCCTATTGCATACTTGGCTTTGGGCTGATCATCATAATAATAACAACAACAACAAAATATTATTATAATCACAAATACTATGATCATCAGCCGCATCTTGGCTCTGGCCTCTCATGATCATTGCCAAAGAAATTGTTTTTGTTGTTATTGATAACTTTGTTGTTTTCACCACTAACTGTAATTTGTTGGTGTTGTTGTTGCAAAATCATTGATCACTGTAATCCATATTTCCAACTGAGGACTGGAATGGAAAATGTGGCATGAAATTGTTTTTGACGGAGAGAAAAACAGGAAACAGTAGTAAGAAGTTGTGGCCAAGGTTTAGAAGCTTCTGGCGGAACTTTTTTCTTAAGAACGAGAAATTAGAAGGAAGCCAGAGGTAGCTTATGCTGGACACAATGTTGTGGTGTTGAAAATCCAAGTCTTAAATATAAAATAAAATTATTAAATCCGAAATTCAATTGTTATGAACGGTGAGAAAAGAAAAGAAACTAAAGAGAGAGAGAGAGAGAGAGTGGGAGTAATTCACAAAGCGGAAAAATTCTTTATATACGAAATCACCATAAAGAGAAAGAACTTAAGCCAATAAATTAAAAAAACTCCGATTATGATAATAGTTCCTAGATTTTAGGAACAGTATACATAGTTTGACACTGACTGCAATCGGAGGTTAATTGCGAAGGAGTTCAGGGCAAGGCATAAATATCAGTAAACATAGATTTTAGGAAATTTTCAAATAAATTAAAAGTTGGTGAAGAAATCAAAATGAAGAGAAAAGAGCTTAAGGCAATAAATCACAAAAGAGATACAGATTATGAAAATAGTTCCTCGATTTTAGGAAAATTATACATAAATTGAAACTGACAGATATCGGAGAGAGTACAAGTACAAGTTGAGGGCAAAGGTTCAGATCAAAAAATTCGTATTATGAAAATAATTCCTAGTTTATATGAAAATTATACATACTTTGAGAGTGAGCTAAAATTGTCCGTCTTATTTTAACAAAACAAAAAAATCAAAAAGAATGGAAAAGAATAATTAATCAGAATAATTCAAGAAGTAATTTTGTGACTGACGAAGATCGAAGAAGAGTGTTAAGGCAATAAACCAGAGGAAAGACGCAAATTACTAAAAAATCCTAGATTTTAGGAAAATTATACATAGTTTGAGACTGAGAGTAAGCGAAAGAGCGACATGCAGTGTTCCAGAAAAAGTTCACCTTTTTACAGGTAATTGACAAATTAAAAAAAAATGAGCAATAAATCTGAGGAAGAAACACAGATTATGAAAATAGTTCGTAGATTTTAGCTAGAGAGAGATAGAGTGAAGAAGAGTGTTCGATTTTTTTAACTGGCAAAAAACTTCACTTTCTTTCAGGTAGATCAGTATATGAAAAGTATAAATAATTTAATAAAAATGCTGAAGGAAAAATAAAGCTTACGAAAATAATTCCTAGATTGAATGAAATTTATACATAGTTTGAGATTGACAAAAATCGGAGAGAAGACGAAGGAGTTGAGGCCAATAAATGAGAAAAACTTAAGACTACGAAAATAATTCCAAGATTTTAGGAAAGTTATACATAGTTTGAAACTGAGAGTGAATAACAAGGAACTGCAGTGTTTCTGAAAATGTCACTTTCTCTCAGGTAGATCATAGAAAAATACAGCTTATATTCGTAAGTTGTATTTTTCCATGACCTACCTAAATTCCTAAATTTAAGAAAATGTATACATAGATTAAGACTGACAAAAATCTGAGAGAAGATGAAGGAGTTGAGGGCAATAAATCAACAAATTACACAGATAAAGAAAATAATTCGTATATTTTAGGGAATTATATGTTATTTTGGACTGAGAGTGAGTGAAAGAGAGATTGAAGAACAGTGTTCAAAAGGTCACAGTTACTGGCCATTTTTTTTTAAAAAAATGAGCAATAGAGATGTGGCGTTGAATCCAATCTTACTTTCCTCTCCCCATATTTAATTTTTTTAGGAATTTTACATAACCTGCTAGTTTTTAAAATCATTTCTACTTCGAAACTAGACACTCCACCTAACCCAAACCCAAATCCCTTTTTAAAAAGTAGAACTTCTAAAAAATTATTCTAATTCATTATGAATTTTATGCACAACATTGCATGTTAGCTTGGCTTACAATAAAAACATAAAATTTCCGTTATATGCATTTTTAATACCACAAAAAACACTCTCCTGACAGAAAACAGAACCACCAAACTATGACAAGTTAAAGTAGTCCTCCACATACATCTGTATTTATGGTGCCAACATCATACGTCATTCATTCTCATATTCCTTTTTCTCTTTATGGGGGAGAGAACAGGAGAGCGAGCGAGCAGGTGTCGGTATGCATTTCATTTATTATTATTTTGTCCAGAAATAATAAAGGGGGGATTAAAAACGTAAATATGCTTAAGGGCCATTCACTTTGTGGTTGGCGGCCCGGGCACGTGTCTAAATTGACAAACCGCTACAACAAGGAGAATTACACTTGCAGCTTGCATGGGTAAAGGATCCTCTTAAAAGGATCACTTGTTCACCTACATCATGAACAACGCACCACTCACACACACACACACACTTAAAAGCAGGTGTAATATTTCTGTTATTCCCTACACCTTGAAACTTGGCGCTTGCTGCTAAAAAAATGAAGGAAACCAGGGGGAATAAATGATGAGTTATGTTGAGTTGAGTGCACCTGAACCTTCTTTGATCTAATGAGAGAGTCAAACAGACACACAAACTCCTTACTTGATGTCAATGAGGAAAAAGGTGCTATTGGTAGGGATATTCCTTCTTTTCTTTCCTTTTGATTGATTGATGAACGGATAGATGGATGGATGAATGACTGCATGACTTAATACATTTCGTTACACAAGCGGATACAGCTGAATTCGTAATTCGATTTTTTGGAAGTAATGGAAATTCTATAGCCTTTCACAAAAATTATTTTTTAATCCTTATTTTCCAATTGCCAAAATAAAAGAAGATTTTATTTCTGGCATCGAGATTTGATGGCTGGTGTGAATGAGAATTTAATTTTGTGAAAAGCATATTTTTTTGGTGCTGTTAAACCAAAATCTCAACACCCCTAAAGGGGTAATATGCTGTGGTCCATTAGTGTGTTTTTCAATTAAGCAAATTGTGTGCCTGGCTAGCCGAGGGAGGGGGGTTGTTGCCGGGTTTTCTGGTAAATTGAAAGATTTCTAAGGCCTTTGAATGATTGCTTATCAAGATTTTCGCGCTTTGCAATTTGTGTCAATCTCTGGCTCATCACAGGCCTTTCACACAGCCACACACACAAAGGCCGAACAAGGACATTCATTTGAATGAGATTTTATAGAAGTGATAAGCGCCAACAACCAACACACATACACAGACATATGTATTTTAATTCCATTTTTGTCACATTGTAACTAAATAGATGGAAGTGTGTGTGTATGTTTGAGGGTTAAGGGAGAGAGATGAGAGGGGACGTGATGATGAGAGCAGGCTTTGGAGATTTTTTATCACTGATAAATTTTTTTCTTCTCTTGGCTGGCATCTGTTTCTCTTAAAAAATAAATCAATACCACAAAAGCCTTTCCCCGACCAGCTGCTGCTACTCTTTGATGATAATTATCATTTTTGTTTTTCCTAATTACAACGAAGTGTTGGCTTGTGGAAAAAAAAAACTTTCCCACATATATACTTTTCTCAGCTTATCCTTTTAGATGTCTGCAGCAATAATTAACATGGAATTTTTTTCCAATTCAAGAAAAATAAAGACCTGATATTGTCTATCAAAGCCAAGAGGAAAAATAAAAAAATAATTTTCTAAGGTGCCGCCATCATCAACAAGAAGTGCATGAATGACTGACTGACTGTCATTGTCACCATATATGTACAGCATTATATACTAGTTGAAATGTCTACTTACACAACAAATGAAAAGCTAATGGCCATTAAAATGAAATGAAAAAATATCGAAAACCTGACCACCAGGCGGCAATTAAAAGGCGCTTTTGTGGCAAAACAAGCCAACAAACAAACACAACCCGTTTTAATGGCTTGGAGGATTTCCTTTTGAACAAAAAAGCAACATACACACACACAGAGACAAACACCAAAACGTCAAATGCATGCCAAGTTTGAGTGTTTCGAAAAAAATGTAAAAGGAACTGAAATGACGTTGTCAGCCAAGGAAAAAAAGGGCGTCTTAGACATTTGCTGTCAAACGGTTAAATGAAAAAGAAGAGATTTTTCTATGCTCTCTCAATCTGACTCTTGGACAATTTACTCTCAATTATTTTCGAGTATTTAAATATATTACCCCCAAAATCCGGTTATTTTGCATTTAAAAATAATACAATTGTTTTTTCAGGGGGCCTTAATTGTTTACCAAAACTCCTCACTCTCTGTGTATGTGTGTGGACAGCCGTGGCATTTAAAACGTTTTGTCGGCTTCCTTGTAAACCCCTTTGATCTGTCAATTTCAAAACAACAACCAAACATACAAAAACGAACGCCAATAAGCCAAAAAATATATTTAACATTGTTTAAATAAGCTTTGATTTGCTGCAGTTGTTCTTGTTGCTGTTTCAATTTTTTAATTCATCGCTACCATTGATTGTTTGTTTGACTCTCTGTCACTTTTTGCGGGCTTTTTGTAAAACAATTTCAAAGTAAGTCGCAGCATATATGTATGTCCCTCCCGTTTCATGTGTCGGAAAATTAATGACATCTTGTCTTTTGTGGTAACTGCCAGGGCAGGATGCAAATGAAGTCAATGAGAAAAGAAAAAAAAGCAAACAAATGGGAGATGGATGGATTGATGAAAATGTTATAGCAAGGAAAATAAAAATTCTCAGAGGAAAAGGCAAGATTCAAGATTTAACAAAAAACAACAACAAAACATTAAAAAATATATAAAAATAATTTTTAAAAAAAATTATAAAATATAAAGTATTTTTTTTATAAAAAATATAAAAATATTTATTTAAAAAAATATAAAAATATTTTTTTATAAAAAATATTAAAAATATATTTTTTTTATAAAAAATAAAAAAATATATTTTTTATAATGAAAAAAATAAAATATATTTTTTTATAAAAAATATAAAAATATGTTTTTTTATAAAAAATACAAAAATAAGTTTTTTAAAAAAATATAACAATATATTTTTTAAAATATATATAACAATATATATTTTTTACATATAATTTACATTTTTTTATTTAGAAATATTTAAAATATGTTATTAAAAAAATTGGAAACTCAAAATCCGCCTTCTCTTATGAAATATTTTACCTCACAACCAAAATGCCGAACCCCTACCACCTCCTCCGCGCATCATCGATCGATCCCATCAAAATCCATTTGTCATAAAATTCCATGTCACATTCAAAAGTGTTAACTATATGTGTCCATTGGTAACACCTTGAGGAGATCCTACTCCAAAACACCTCCCCCTCCCTCCCCTTTTAACCACACGTAACTGTCACGGCCACCACTCATAACTGACATAACAAATCAAATGACATGACTATATAATTATTATTCTTTCGTTTATCGATAACTACTGCTGCTGATTTTCTGTCAAACACGATTTGGTATGCAAAAGACATAAGACATGCATATATTGCTGAGATAAAATTACAACAACAACAACTACGCAACATATTAGTCTGATTTCCAATAGTTATGGGTTTTATGTGTGCGAAGCGTTTTTTTCTTGGAAAATCGACCAAACCTGCTTTCTTTGGAAAAATTGATAAAAAAGCGATTTTTTAAAATGGCGTATCAGAGAATGAAAAAAAGAGAGAAAATCTTACATGTACACAAGAAAAATTGTCATTTGCAACAACAAAAGTTGTTGTTGTTTTTCTTTTTTTTACAATATTTCTAGTCCTAGCCAGCCACCACTCAACCAAAATCGAAACCCACATAGAGCTGGTGATTTGTTGGGGCTGTAGTATAACTTGCCTACATGCACTTCCCTTCTTGGTTGCAGTGTTGACATTTGCAATGTTGCATGCAACATCAGCTAAATACAAAAAAAAAAAACATCAAACCAAGACAAACACGTACACACAATGTTTGGTTTGGCTTTATAGAAAGAAACATGTGAGTCTCCAACTTCTCCAACTTCACGGGTTTTTGTGTGGTTTGCCTAACCAGATGCTGGCTGGTTGGTAGGTTGTTACCAGTTTTTGTTGTTGTTGTTGCTATCGATTTTTTTCAAATTGTAATTCACACCGTTTTAATGTACTCACTTGCTTCGTTTGCTAGTCTGTTGTCTAGTTAAGGTCTAGGACTTCTTCTAGATTTAGATAAGCCCACAATAAGGGCATATTACAATCAGCGCCAAAGATAGCTGAATGCTAACAAAGGTATCATATCAGAATTCTAGGATACTCCATATCCCAATACGACATAAAAACAATGACAATATTGCCTATAAGTGTTAACTTAATATTTTTGCCAGAAAAAATGTGAATTTGACCAGATATTAATACAAATGTTGTCATTAAATGACAGTTGAAAGAAATTGTATATCGGAATGGGGAAAATGGTATTTTTTTATATTTCTAGGTTTTAAATTTTTGTTGTTGTTTTTTTTTGTTTGTATAAATGACAGCTCACGCAATCAAGTAATCTCTGGCTGCCTGCTTGTCAGTTGCAACATTCTTGCAGTTTTAGTTTTTTAATTTTTTTTAATTTATTCAGAGGGGTTAATTCATTCAAATCATAAAAAAGAGTGGTGTTCTGCAACGCAACACGCACTTGTCATAACTGTAGGCAGCTTGACCGAGAAAGCAGGTCATGTCTTTTATTATTATTATTTTTTTTTTTTTTTTGTTTGTTTGTTTAGAAGAAAGAAAATATTTTTAAAGGAACAAATTTCAAAACTAATTTTTTTTTCGAATAAAAATTTATATTTTCCATAAAATAAAATTGTAGAGAAATTATGTTCTTAAGAAATATTTTTATACCCTACACAGCTATGTTGTCGGGGTATTATAGCTTTCTGCAGCCCCAAGAGTTTGTAACGCCGCGAAATATTGGTCCTAGACCCAGCTTTAAGTATATCGATCGTTATATCTCGAATAGCAAAGTTGATCTAGACATGTCGACGCCTCCGAACCATAGTATGCTAAGTCGACTTAGCATGTTTTAAAGTTTTTTTACGTTTTTAGATACTACGGTCCTTAATTAAAATTCTCTGAAATTTTGGTAATCATCGACCGATCCAAACCAAAGTTATAAGCAAAAATGTACTTAGCATGGCACGTAAGATTTAAGAAACTTCCATACTTTGAGAGCTTCTGCTGAAAAACTAACTTTTCAGACTTAGCATAATATTCTTTGGAGGTGGTTTGGAGATGTGTGTCCGTCCGTCCGGCTGTCCATTATAATTTGTAAACATGATCCAGGCCACAGTTATGGACCAATCTTCACGAAATTTTGCATTTAGGGTGGGTTCTGACCAATGAAGAAGTTGATAATATATCCAAGAGGAGGTCAACCACTCCTCTTGGTACCAATCATATTGTCGTATGTACTCGGATGAGGGAGTTACATTTAAATGTTTTCAGGTGCTTACGTACTCAGATATTACCACACTATAGGCGGAATTATATCGCGGATCGCTCTGAAATTTTCCATGAGGATCCAGGTATGGTCAAGGATAACGCCAATAATTTTCTGTGGTGATCAGATAATAATATTGGGAAGCCGAACATCACAACTCAACCCACCGTGAAGGGAATCTGGACAAGTAAGTAGAAGGGCTGTACTGAATATTTGTAATATTCGGAACATGTAAGGAAGATGTGCTATTGAACTCTAATCGGGCAAGTAGGGGCAAATATCACGAAATAAAAATCCGAGTTCCGTGGTAGTTTTGTAGGGTATCGTATGGTCGGCCCGGCCGGATATACTGCTCCGCTCACTGTTTTTTTATTTATTTAATTTTTTTTGTAAACAATTTTGAACCTGTTTTTTATTAATTCTATAAATCTATGTTCAATATTTATTTTTTTGAAATATGACCCCTCCACATTATATCTTGGCTACCATTGTTATCCCTCTTATCACTTCAAATATCTCAACCAATTTGCCTCTGTGCCTGCCTTCCCTTCAGAATATTGACTATTTAACATATGTGTTTAGACTTCTGGTTGCTGAACGCATATGTCTAAGTTGGGAGGTTTGTAATATTAGCCATTAGCCTAGGTAGTTGGTTACACCTAATCACCCGTCATATATTAAAGCGACGGCTGGATGGCTGGCTGGCATTGACCGTGATTGTGAGAATGTACGCGAATTGCAAAATTTTTTCGGACAACCAAATGGCCTAAACGAACAAATTGCGGGTGTTATATGTGGAGCTGCTGTTCAGACTATATGCCATATCGTATGTGGTTGGCTGTGGAGCTATTGTTGGCGACAATGTCGAAATTAATGAACAGTGTCACATTTGCATTCATTGTCAGGCTGCCAGGTTGGCCACTTGCTGTGTTAGATATAACCAAAACTCCCTTTCAATAAACAATACAATAGGGAGAGAGAGAGAGGAGAGTGTGTATTTGTTTGTTGTACAAAAAAATTGAGTGAATGTTGAGCCTGCCTGCCATGGTTGCAGCAGTGCCTGTCGTTTTGCATTGCGTTGCAAATAAATCGTGGGGCCCATTGTTCACTCGTGGTTGCGGTTTGTTGGTGGCATTATTGATTGGTTGTATTGTGAAATGTGATTGTTTCAATTAATAAGAAATTTTCTTGGTATTTGAAATTCAAAAAAAGAAGAAAGGGAAAAAATTATTGTCCTTACACCAAAGAAACAAACACACACACACACACTCAGTCTCATACAGAAATTATGTTTGTTGTCTAACCCTGGTTTGGGCGATAAATCTTTGCCCAGCAAAAGAAGCTCAGCCCCATTTGTTGGTGACAATAAATTTCTTGGCCATGTTGTTTGTCAGGTGACAGTTTTTTGGCCAACAGACCTGGCATGCTTCGTCTTGACTTTTTTTGATTAATGAGTTGGTAGTTTATGAGAAAATATGATGTGATATGTGAAATGATGAGGGACAGGTCCAAGACAATTTTTTTCTCTTTTTTAAGATTGAGTTGGTAGGAGAGGAGTTTGGGGGGAGAGAGAGGTCTCTACATTCCCCCAAATGAAATAAAATTAAATGTTGTTTTTTGTAAACAAAAAAAAAAATAGTTGATTTTATCAATTGTTAACAAAAGCCAAAGACATGCTTATCCTATCGCTCCTTAACTATTTCTACGAATTGCTGAGTTTGCTTTTATTTGTTGTTGTTGTTGTTGCAAGAACTTGATATTCTTAGAAATGGTTGGTTGCAGTCTCGGTCTCATTTTGTTTTGGCCAGGATGGCATGCCATGCAATATAATCTTTACAATCCACCTAGCAAAGATCAGCAGCAGCAGCAGATGCTGGGGCCATGGTTGCCTGCCAGCCAGCTTGGTTCTGCCACACCATGTGTTGTGTTGCATGTATGCCAAAACCACACAACCCAACAACAGTAGTCAATAGTTAAGAACTTTTGCAGACATTCAGTCTCTATAAATGTCTGATTGTGGGGGCCCATGCAACCCAAAACCCACCAATAAAGAGACAGAAGCATCCGAAGCAAAAAAAGAAGCTGAAGAAAAACAACTTGGGACTCACGTTTGCATTTATGATGGCAAGTTGCTGCTTGCAACAAACAGGATTCTAGTTAAGCATCCAATGGCTTTCCTAACCCCAACCTCTCCCTCTCACCTCTTCTCCAACCTCCTTCCCTGATAAAAATTATGCGTATGAAGAAGGTTCTAAAACAATATGCCAGGCGGAGTGTGTGGCAAAAGCCGCCGCCACCGCACAGCAATAATTTTTCCGCATAAAAAAAAATTCAAGGGACCTCCAAACTTGTACGGACCCCATTTGACATGATCTCTTCTTCTTCCTCTTTTTCGGATTATTGTTGTTGTTGTTGCCAGAGAAATATGAAACAACAGCTATTTAGCATAATTTCTGTTAGCCGAAAAAGAAGGACATCAGGGCATGATTGTATGATGGTGAATATTTTTGGAGGAGGAAGGGTAGGGGGAGGCATGTTATAACTGCTCATAAACCATCCAAACAATGGCCAATGGAACCAATACCAAAATATGATAAATATAAAACTATTTAATATTGGCAAACAAACTGAACTTTTAGCCTCTCTTCTTCAGGAGAAAGAGCTGCGAAGAGCTCCAAACACACAAAAAACCCCCAGACATGGTGGGACATTGTCAAAAAAATTTATGCATAACATGTTGCAGACAACAAAACTTCGAACAGGAACAAGGCACAAATTGTATGAAATCAAAAAAAAAAAAACAGCAACAACAACCACACAACAAAATTTGTCATATATGGGCGCATATTATTTTCCTGCCTTTCTTTCCAAGCTACACACGGGAGCTTCTTGCGGATTGCCACACACTCAAAAGGGCAGGCAGCAGAAACATGAGTTTATTTTGTTCTCCAAGAAGCATACCTCGGAATAAGCGTGCTTCTTGAAAGCGTTATGATCATCATTTATTTGTCGATTTTTTTCTTCGGTTTTTGTGTTCGGAGATGGTGGTGCTGCTGTGTGTCTGATTTCGCATTTTATCGATTGTGATAAATGTCACAGCAGTAGTTATTTATTTTTATGACATATGATAGCCAAACAAACAGAACAAACAAAAAACCCCATACAATACAGGAGGTCCTCTCTCCTGGACCACATTAAGGGTCATCTTCAATTCAACAGCGGCGGCGCAGCACATCACAATTTCATAAAATCTTCACGTAGGCGTCATCTTGTCATTGACCATTGTTTGCCGAACCAAAAAAAAAATACACTTCTTGACTTGGTTTGTGTTCTTCTGATGGTGGTCCGATGATCGTCAGCAAAAAGATGAATGCCCAAATTTGGTTAGTACAGGCGTTTACTTTTGCACCACAAACACTGTTTAAAATGGCACGGCAAAATGTCAGTTTTAATGATTTTGAGACAGGCCACAGAAAAAAACCAAACAGCCCTTCAAAAAAAAAACTGATCGATATGTGATTTTCAGTGATCGCATCATATGATCATTGCAATGTCGGGGCATAGCAATTATTGTTCAAAACTTTTTTTGGAGGAAAAATAACTTGTCGCAACATTCATGAAATTTGTAGACATTTCGAAGCAAGCTCACAATATCAAAAATCAATTTTTTTTGTTTGTTTTTAAGAAGTGGCATATTTAACGCCATCTCTTATAATTTTTTCGTAATGATTATTTGGCACTGATAAAATATTTGAAATATAAGCGTGTGGCTTCAATGGTTTTAATAAATAAACATTCCTTTAAACCCCTTCCATTTGGAAAGAAAACAAAGAAGCGATTTTTATAAATTGTGTGTTTTGATGTATTTTTGCAGACATATTTTAGAGGTTAGGGCGAGGAGTTAGGTTTTTGAGTTCTTTGGTAAAAATGTTGCTAAAATGATTCTCTACTATTCTCCCTTTAACTTGGAACCCAAATTTGGAGGTCTAATAACTCTAAAATGCCATAGAAAAAAGTTACAAATTTCATACAAAAATCACGATTTTTTGTAGCAATTTTATTTTTGGTTACTAATTTTCGGGGTTAGGGGAAAGAGCTAGCGGTTGGACTATAATGGCAGAAATGTTTCTAAAATGATTATCTACTATTCTCTCTTTAAATTGGAACTCGTATTCGAAGGTCCAATACCTCTAAAATGTCATAGAAGACAGTTACAAACTTCACTTTTAAATATACAATTTTCTTGCACTACTTATTTTTGAGATAATTTTAGGTTAATGTAAACAGCTAGGTGCTTGAGTTATTTGGCAAAAATGTTTCTACAACGATTCTCTACCGTTCCCACTTTAAGTTGGAACCCATATTTGAAGGTCCAATAGCTCTTAAATGCCATAGAAAGAAGTTACAAACTTCATATAAAAATCAATATTTTTTGTAGCAATTTTATTTTTGGTTACTAATTTTTGGGGTTTGGGGAAAGAGCTAGCGGTTGGACTAATGTGACAAAAATGTTCCAGAAATGATTCTCTATTGTTCTCTCTTTGACTTCGAACCCAAAAATAACGCTGGATAGCTCTAAATTGCCATAGAAAATAGTTACAAATCTCACATTAAGATATACATTTCTCTTGCATTTTATTTCTCTTTTATTTTTGAGGTTAAGTTTCTGGGGTTAAGAAATTTAGATAGGGACTTGAGATATATGGGAAAAATGTTCCTAAAATGCTTCTCTATTGATCTCTCCTTAACATTAATCATCAAATCGAAGGTGAAATTGTTGTAAATTACCACAGAAGACAGTTACCTATCGCACATAAAAATTCAACATACATCTTACATTTCTTATTTTTGAGGTTATGTTTTCGAGGTTAAGAAAAAGGCCAGGGTTTTGAGTTTTATGACTAAAATGTTCCTTAAATGATTCTCTATGAATCTCCCTTTACCTTAAAACCTCAAATAGAAGGTTATATAGCTCTAATATGACACAGAAGACAGTTGCCTATCGTACAACAAAATTGAACATTTTCCTGCACTATACATTTTTGAGGTTAAGTTTTCGAGGTTAAGCAAGAGAGTTAGGGGCTTAAGTTCTATGGCAAAAATGTTCCGAAAATAGTTCTCTCTTATTCTCTTTTTAATATAGAACCTAAAATCCAAGGTTCTATAGGTTCAAATCCCATTGAAACCATTTACAAAAACTAAATGAAATATACACACAATTTTTAATATTTGTTACGTTAAGTTTTATCGGTTAGGGAATAGAGCTAGGGGTTTGAGTTCTTCGGCAAAATTGTTACCAAAATACTTCTCTATGTACCTCTCATTGACTTCCACCATGAAATCGTAAGTTATATAACCCAAAAATGTAATTGAATGCAGTAACGTATGTATCGATAAAATGTATAAACTTTTTATATATTTCCATGTGTGATGCATACTTTTAGGGGTTTGGCAAGGAAGCTAGGCATTTGAGTTGCAAAAATGTTCCTTAAAGTCTCTTTTAGTATTCTTTCTTTAAATGGAAGTCTGAAATCGAAGATCTTATAACTATAAAATTAAACTGAAATAAGTTACTTAATTTATCATACTAAATATAAAATATTTAATACGTTATGGGAAGTAGAAATATATCTAAAATACAGTTAAAGTTATGAATTTTTTTGTTTTCTTTTTCTGAATATTTGTTTTTAGGACTCAAGAAGTCGATAATTGTTGTGTAATTTCTTAATTTGACAAACTTGTTCGTAGTTTTAATAAAAACATTGTTGGGCTCTAATGCCTAGAAGCTATTATTTCCTTTCTTTAATGAAATAGGATATTGATTTTTATTTTCAATTTACTTCCTTGTTCTCTTTTCCTCCTTGTTCGTTTTATTATTTCAATTAATATTTTTTGTTAAGTTAACAACATGTTTTGTTATTTCAATTACCACAAATTGTTAGGCTTCATTACATGTAAGATCTGTTTGGGCTTCTTATAATTTCCTTCGTGGCTTTTTTAATGGCAGTTGATTAACACATTTTCATTTGTAATGGAGAGAAACAAGAAAAAAGAAGCGTTGGTGGGCCAATATTGTCCCTTCCCTTTCCCCCTCTCTCGCTCTCTTGTTTTCCACAATGGACAATGATGTCTTTTGTTGCTTAACAAATATATGTTTTTTGCATACCGTGTATGTCCAGGCATTAGCAATTCATAACACATCAAATGTAAGTAACCACCAGAAAGCAAGTATAGAGGGAGGAATATCACCATCATCAACGAACGCATGGATTTGGAGGCCTGTCGTCGTATGTTTGCCACTTTTACATTGGCAAGCGTAACTTAGGCGGCTAGTGCTCGTTTTTGATTAAAATGTCTTGAAATCATGCAACATTAATTATGACCCAAATTCTTGGAAATGTGCTCCTCCACAAACACAGAGAATGCAAAATAAGACAGAAAAAAACTACAGCAGAGAAAAAAATTGCAGAGTTATACATCTGTCCCAGGAATCATACGATACAGCAGTACAATGCTGATCTTAGATCTATCTGCATTGTGAGATCTCTAAATATGACAATGATGATGATGATGACGATTCCACATCTTCTTTGGGGCCTGAGTGTGTGTGTCTTGGTTTCTGTGGTGGGCCTGACTTTCATATAATTGACAAATATGCCAACACATTGTGGCTTGGCAATCTGTTTTGTTGGCTCGGCTATTCCACCCTCTCCTTACATATTCCGACTGGCAATTCATAAGTTCGGAATATACTTCAAGATGTATTCAGTTTTTTCTTGCTGCTGTTAGTTTCAATTTCACTCTATGTTCGGGACAGCTGAGTGCGATATTTTAATTAGTTGGGGCACATTTAGAGCCTGCCTGGTTATTAGCAGGCTACTTTGGCGGCATTTCTTCTTATATAAAAAATACGAAGGAGAAGAAGAACAAGAAAAACAATTTAAACGCTTATTTTACATTTAATAAAAATCAAACAACTTGTAGCGGTGGCAGGCCGGCGCACAACTTATGGTCGCTTGTTGTAGCAATTTTTTTGTTGTTGTTTCCTCAATTCACTTGCATCTTGTGTCAGATGTGGTGGCATGGACATTTTCAAGTCGATGCGTTGACAGTATTAGCTTCAAACCGCACTTACAGATGTGTGTAGTTCAGGCTATATGGCTAGTTGCCTAGCTCTAGCTGTCCGCGTAATTAAATGACATAATTATTTCAATTTCAACATGTTGCAACAACACACGATTCTTTCGTTTTTTTCTGCCCTCTTCTTCGTATTTTCCTATGTTACCATAAAATGTACAACATTACAATATGGTTGTTGTTGTAGCTTACATGAGCGGCAAGTGTTCTTTTTACTCTTTCTTTCAACATTCGCAGAAAGTCGGAATACTATATATGTATGCGGCTCAAGAAGAAGAATGACAGAATGTTGTTGTTGTTGCCATTGTTGTTCTTGTAGTTGTCGCAAACACGTGATTTCTTGTTGTTGACATTATGTGTAATTAAAAAAAAAACTTGAAGATGTAGAAAAAAATCAACTAACTTATGGTGGCTTAAACATTTTCCTTCTATGGCCATAACACAATGACTTGAAGAAATTCTCTTCACCATCATGATCACGATGACGATCATCATCATCAGTATTACTGCCTCAACTGAGTATGTAATGTAACTTATTTGTGTGTATGTGGATTTGTCATTGTATTTTTATTTTTTATGTATAGTAAATTTTTCTTAGTAATCGCTTTGGTTCTTGAACGTGCTCCGGCTGAATTGCTCGTGTGCCCATCATCACACACAGCACAACAAAGCTCAAACCTAAGCTATTTTGCATTCATTCCATACGGAAAGCAAAATATCGTTAAGAATCGCATTAAAAAAAAAAAATCCGCAATAACAGAAACAACAACAACCGCACAATTTTATTGTACCGAAAGGTGTCTTCCCAGCAATTCGGGGTTTTTGATGTTTTACCGACAAAACTTGCGTTGATTTTTTTTCGTTTTTTCGTCAAGCAACACAAAAAAGACAACAAATTATTTTACATTCCGCCGCTTGCCAAAAAGGAACAACAACATGAGCTTATACTCATTTGCAAATGGGTGTCTAAACCTTGTTTTGAATTCCTAATAAAATTCAAAGATTTAAAAAAAAAATAGAAGGAAAACATTTGGTTACAGTACTATTTGCCATTTTTCCGAACTACAACATTCCAAAACCTGGATCATGTCAAAGCATGAAATGTAGAGGACATTATGAGGAATTTTTTTTTCCAAAGGAACCAATAACCCCTTTCAACTTCTAGCATGGAAAACCCCTACAACAAAATTTAACTCACAAAAATAGGTGGCACAAATTTTAATATCAAACGTATTGCTAATTTCCTAATTTTTACCTATAAGGACCCTAAGATTTTATTTCATATATAAGAAAGAAATATATAAAACAAATCCCGTAACAGTTCTTTCGAAGTGACTGACCTCATCAGACCACTACTTCACCACGAAAAACACGTTACAAATATAAACACTATTCTAAAAAAGTATACTAAAAGTTCTCAACTTTAACTGTATTTTAAATACGTTGGACCTTCAAATTGCAGTTTCTCTTTCAAGAGAGAGTTATAGGAAATCCCCTGGGCTATATTTTCACCAATGTACTCAAATCCCTAAATCTATTGCCAAAGCCTTCAAATCGTGTATATATTTCTCGTCAATTTACAAAAATCCATAAATGTCATTGCACGCTAAGTAACCTACTTCAATCCTGATTTAGTGCTACAATATCTTCGATTTCAGGTTTCATCATAAAATAACATAAATAGAGCACAAAATTTACAACATTATTGCCGCAGAACTTAATCCCCTAGCTCTATTCCATCGCCCCTAAAAGTAGGCTTAAAATTCAATATTTCATTAAAAAGTGCTAATTTTTCTGTAAACTAAGTAACTTATTTCTCCTACATTTTAAAGCTATAAGATCTGCTATATCATTGTTGCTATTAAAGAGATTATTGCAGAGAAACATATGAGGAACATTTTTGACACAGGACTCATAACTATAGCTTTTCATTCTAATCCCCAAATGTAGGCAACAAAAATGAAAGTAAATAAAAAGGATTTTATTTTATGTGTAAACAAGTTATTGTTCCCACAATTGTCTTTTTCAGGCTATAGGTTCTCGAATTTGAAAATTTATGTGACAAAAAAAGTCCCTATGGAACCTTAAAATCATAAATTTTGTCAAATTAGGAACACTTTTCCTAAAACAAATGAAACAAATACCTATATTACATAAAATTATACATTTATATGGTTAAATTCCTAACTTAGGTAAAGTTTTAAGTTATTCCCTGCCATAAATAAAATATTTTATTCAACTAAGAAAATTTCACATTTTTATCATGTATGTGAGATTGCAAAGTATGAAACAATTTCCTAGAATTAACAACAATTTAAGAACTTTGTGTATTTCTGATGTAATCTCCATGAGATTCTTTCATTTCTTCAGATAAAAATCTGCTGATGATGATCAATAATATTTAATCTGCTGTTAATCTGTCAGCATTTAAGATGACAGCTTAACTGTCAAAAAACAAAACCGCCAGCCAGCTTCCCTCCCCAAAAGATATATTTCAATATTTGATTGAAAAGAAATTTTGACATTTGTTAAGCTTTCAATCAAAGCAACACAGAGCACAGCACAACCAGTATTGACATTTGCAGACTAATGAATTTTAAAATCTTAATTTGTTTAAAGAAAACAAACACAACAACCAACAAAACTTGGCAAATGCTTACTCACTTGTTGGCCAAGCTTCGCTGTAGGATTGCTGTGTGCAGACATTGTGTCTGTCACTTCACTTTGTTGCTCTGGAGTTACAAAGGCAAAGAAACTGCTGCTTATTTTGAATTTCATCCATATAAAAGATATTATTTAGTTGCGGGATGCCACAGCAGAAAAATAAATGCTAAGCAATTTGAATGATCGTTTTGGTTTTCGATTCGGATTTTTTGACTGCCGCTTTGAATTGTCTTTCATTGGAAATTGATATTGGCTTGGCCAAACTGACTCTGGCTGCCGGTCTGCCTGCCTGCCTGACGTATTTGATCGCATGAATGAATTACAATCGAAAAATCGAATTCAATAACGCTTTCTTTTCATCTTTACGGATTCAAAAGGGGAGTTAGCCACGAAGTGAGTGAGTGAATGAATGACTGCCAGTCATACCCAAAACGACGACGATGACGACGACTGGGGAGGCCAAAAATCACATGAATTAAACATGTTGCTTGCCGTTTGTTATAAGCGTTTAAGCGTTAATATGTATGAATAATTGAATATTGTCCAAAATTCGAAGAGAGATAGAGAAGAGAGGTGGAGTGAGGTGATGTGTAGAGGGAGAGTATGCGCTCCAGTGACAAAAATAATTCGCATATTGAAAACAATCGCCTATTTCAATGGCCATTGATGCATGTCTGCAGGTTTTGGGACAATGGATTCCCATGTAAAACGCTGCTATATTTAGATGGAGGTTTATTTTTATTGGCCAAGTGTCAATGGGGAGTTGTTTCAGGAAGTGGAAATTGAAAAAAGGGGACCTTGATTTGCTAAACAATTAAAATGGAACCAATAAAAAATCTGACAAAGATCGGGTTATAAATTCAATTTCAGTATCCATTAATGGTCCTTCGAGCCCTCAACCTGTCAATTTTGGATGAAATAAAATTACAAATTTGTTCTACCTGAAAACTAACCATAGGACCTAAATGTCTAACGAATAAAAGAAGACGATTCTAACAGAAAGTTCCCAACTTTAACTGTATTTTATATTTATTGGTCCTTCGAGCTCTGTCAAGCTTTCTTATAAAAAAATAAAATAAAAAAATCGCAACTTTAACTGTATTTTAAATGTGGAGAACCTTTGAATTGAAGAAAATTAAAAATAGAAGGGACAAGAAAACTCACCAGAAGATTTCGATCTTGTCGAAAATAAGAAAAGTCTAACAAAAAGTTCCCAACTTTAACTGTATTTTAAATTTCTTGGTCCTTCGAGCTCCCTCATATTCTCTTATAAAAAAATTAAACAAAAGATTCGCAACTTTAACTGTATTTTAAATGTGGAGGACCTTCCAACTGAAGTTTAAAGAAATAAAACCTAACAATAATCGGATAAGGAACCTAACATCTTCTGGTCCTTCGAGCTCTTCTTCTGAGCTTCTGAAGGAGGTTATCTATATAAATCCCATTTATAGATTGCAGGTGAATACTTAGGATATTCTTGTCAAAGATGAAAGTGTTAAGGACATTTGAATGAAAATTTTTGTAGTTATAGTAAAAAGAATTCCGCAACCCCTTGACCTTAAAATAATTAAAAAGAATTCCGCAACCCCTTGACCTTAAAAAATTAAAAAAGACTACTCATAAAAAAAGTAATATGTTCGCCACTTTTACTGTATTTTAAATGTGTCGGATTTTCAAAGACCAAGTTTCCCAAAAATAAATAGAATTTAAGACTTTATTTAGTTCCCATTTAGTGGTCCTTCGAGTTCTTGTAAGGTCCCATTTAATTTCATTTTTCTTGTATAGATGAAACATTAAAAAAGGTGTCCCACCCGAAAACCCACCAGCTGACAATTATTATGAGGGTGTTGCAAGGCTAGTCCTATGACTGACGTTAATATTTCTTCTTTGTTAAATTCTCAGCTATATGTTGTTGTTGGTTCATGCGTTTGAATTTTTGTTGGCCTTTATTGTTTCGACTCCAATGTTTGTTGTAACAATTTCATTATTATTCGTTAACAATGTGGTTATAACGCCAAGACGAAACACATCGATGGTTAGCGGAGGAGTAAGGTAAGGGTGGCTAAGTTAGACATAGTTCGGAATGAACCACACGTCAATCACTCACGCACCATTTTGACAATTGAATGAGAATTGTGTTTACACAGAATGATGAAAAATAGTTGCAGGGTTTTTAAAGGTAAATGTGAGGGGTCTTAAGACCATGAACAAAAATTGCTTAGAATGGGAATTTTCCTTGAGCTTTAATATTTGAAAGAAAAAATTGTAATTTTCAATTCAAAAATTAATTTTCATAAAAATTGTTTAATAGAATATTTGAAAAAACAAGACCACAAATTCCAAATTTAAATTTTTATTAATTATCAAAAAATATTTTCTAATTGACACTTACCATGTTGATGATAGCTGGGATAATATCTACGATGATGACCATTACTTTCCAGTGCATAAAATGCACCCATATCGGAGGTATCTAAACCCAGACCGCTGGTCGAACCAGCTGTACCGCTGCCACCCAAACCCATACTGCCGCCGGCTGTTGAACCCAAACCGGCCGTAAGGCCATGATGGCCCAAACCACCGGCCGATGAGCCCAAACCATTTGTTTGAGGTGAACCACCACCGCCAACAAGGCGGGGATTATCATACCAGCTGCGCGCAGCAGCTTCGGCTGTAGAGGTCATATCCATATCGAGTATAATTTTGAAGCTTTTTTTATTGGTTAACTGCTAAAGCAAAGCAAAATTGTTGTTCTACTCTTGTTGTTGTTGTTGTTAATAAGTTTTTTTGATAGTCTTGGAGGGTTGTTGTTTTTGGATTTAAGTTTATTATTTTTTTGAATTTATTTATTTTTTGATTTGTTGTAGAGGTTTATTTTTTGTTGTTGTTTGAGGTTTTATTATTTTTTTGTATACGGTTTTTATTTTCTACCTCATAATTTGCATGTTCATTTTTTGTTGTTGTTTTTGTTTGATATTTTGGTTTTTGTTGTTTATTAGCTGTTGACAAGAAAAAGAAAATCAATAAATTTTGTACACAATTTTTTGTTTTTAATTTATTTGGGTGTATATAGTGTGCGCGCAAAACCCGTAACGTAAATTGCAGTGTTGTTTTTCAAATCCGTTTTTGTCGGTTCGTTTGTTAGATGAGTAATCGCAGTGAAATCAATACAACCCAATTGCAAATAAAACCGGGAAAGGGAGGTATTTTTTACCTTGCAAAATTTCAAATAATCGGAAAAGGGATACATTTTTTTATTTAAATACATTTTTAATTTATTTATTTTTAATTGTTATTATTATTATTTCCATTATAAAAATTTGAATATTTTTTTTCAAATTGATTTTCGATAAAAATTATTCCAAGAAAAGAGAAATAAAAGGTATTTTTTAATATAAAATATGTTTAATTTTGAAAAATTCATAAAAATTGATAAACGCGATAAATTTTATCGAAATCGATTGTTTCCTATAAGAAAGTTGTCCACAAGCTTTCTTTAGATATTTAGCAACATTTTTTCTTTCCATTACTAACCCAAAAAATTGTTTCTTTTTTTCGATTATCTGCTATCAGTTATTATCGTTTCCTTAAGTGATTTATGGACTTCAATGTCGTTCACACATATATATGAATATGTTTGTATGTATGTTGCCGGGGCAAACAGTAGTTTTATTGCTATATATTTTCATTATTTTGTGATATTTTTTTGGTCATATCTCAGTGGGTTAAAACGCTGTAAATTTTTGTGTCGATTTCAAAGTCCAAATCAATTTATAGAATGACAATAAACTTTTTGCAAAAAACGTATGAACCATATTTTTTTCGAAAAGGCTATGACGCAGAAAACACAATCTAAATATAGAGGAGAGGGTAAAATTGTTGGCATTAATTGGGCGCCAAAAACACATTATTAGAATGTTAAAATACTAAATTCCAAAAATATTAAATTTCTCCATTGTGGATCAAACTCACAAGAAAAACCGACATTTTTCGATTGGGCGCCACATTGGGCGTACGTTCCTTCTCTGCCAAAAAATCCATCAAAAATATTGAAATGTCGTTTCTTTCACGATACTCTAAACATTATAACTTTCCTTTCTTCTTATGGTAGTTAAGAAACTAATACAATAAAAGAGCACCATGTTGGGCGCCACTGGTCACAATCTCATTGAATGGACAAACTCACAAAAAATCCACAATTAATGGAACGATATTTATTTCACAAGATAAAAGTCGTAGTTTTATTTCTTCTCAATTTTGATAGGAACCTAAAATAAATGTAGCGCCATGTTGGGCGCCAAACCCGTGTCCAAAAAAATCGACTATTGAAATGTTGTTTGTTACACTGGGGTCCAAAAAATATAATTTAATTTTCTTCCTAAGCTTGGCAATTCTTTATTTGATTAAATAGTAATGCTCCACGTTGGGCGCCAATTGCCAAAATGTTTTCAAATGTAAAGAATCCTACAAAGAAATACATTTTCACAAGCCAACAGATATAACTCCTATTATTCTAAAATTAGGGAACTAAAATAAGGAGAACTAAAATAAGGAGAGAGAAATATTGGCCTCTTTTGGCGCCAAGGAGATGGCCTCTCTCCTTGGCGCCAAAAGAGGCCAATATTTTTCTCTCTAAATTGTCATGTCGACAGTTGTTGATTTAAGATGCGGCTGTTAAGTGACAATAGGATTTCTTTACCCTCAAATATTTAATCATTTGCAAGCTGTGAAAAATTACCTTTAAAAATACCTTGACAAATTACTAATAAAATAGTAAAACCTCATGTTGGGCCCCACATTCCAAACTCTCTTTAAATGTGTCAACTACTTCTTCCACAATTAGTGAAACGAAATTTATTTAAACAGATCATAAAAACTGGAGCTTCCGTTCTTTCAATATTAAATACGAAACTCAAATAAAATTTAGCCCCATGTTGGGCGCCAAATAGCACAATAATTACATTTGTATATGTTTATGGTGATTTACATTGGTTTATCAAGAAAAAAAAGGATTACATATTCAATCTTCTATGAGTCCTTCGAACTTTCATTAAACGATTTTTTAAACATTTGTTTCTGGTCAACATATTCTCCTTCACAAATCTCGAATAAGGACTGAACGACTTCTCAGGGGCCTATTGCTAACAAATATCCTTACACAGTATCTCTTTACCTTCACTTAATGGGAGATTTTTACACTTTCAAAAAATCTCAATTTTGCAAAAATTGGGCGCCAAATTCACTTTCGATGTATTTTTCTTTTCAAAAATATTTACGTTGGGCGCCAAATTATGTGTACTCTTCATTTAGACAAACAAGCTGCTCTCTCACGAGCTGCTCTCTCACATAATTGCTCAAAAAATTTACGTTGGGCGCCAAATTATGTGTGCTCTTCATTTAGGCAAACAATCCCCCAAAAAGTATTTTAATAATGCATTTTTTCACAAGCTCCCCTCTTACCCAATTGCTTACAAATATCCTTACACATTGCCACTTTCCTTTCCTTTCACTACACTTTTCTTTGTTTCGAAATCCAATTCCCAGTTAACCGCAATTCAATTTTAATTTCTGCTACCTTTTTTTGCAGAAAAACTTGTGGTTAATATTTTCGTTTCGGATTTACAATTGACTTGTTGTCTTTTGAAATTCAAATATTTTTCTATTCTAAGGATTTCCACACAATATTTGAGGTTTACAATTGTTGTTTTGTATAGTTTGCCAATTTTTCGGGTGTCAATTGGATGTTGTATTTTGGCTGGAATGATCTCAGCTAGCCAGCCATAGAAATGGGCTTATATGACAACAATGGTAGTAAAAATAACAAGAACAACACCACAAAAAAAACCTTTACCACATTTGTTTGTTGTGATTCTATTGTTATGAGAGAGATCAATGCGAGAGGGAGAGACAGAGAGAGGAAAAACAAGAACACAATTTAGTTATTTTCCAAGGGATAATTTTTTTCCTTTCCAAAATAAAACAAAAGATTTTTGGATGGCTTGCTGGCTGGCGCTAAGGTAAGGTTTCCTGGTGTTACAACTGCTGTTACAGCAAGGTGTTGTATTGTTGCAAGATATATGGTATGTAGACATCTAGTTGTTGTTATTGCTGTTCTTTGTAATCTATTGGATTCTGGGCGATTGTGTCACCTGCACTCTAGGAGACATTAGATGAACAAAAAAAATAGATCTTGTTAGCCATGGGCAATTTCGTCTATGGTGGGCGTTTTGTATACAGGGGGTTTTTACTATTTTTTTGCTTAGTCTTCGTTCTATTAGAAGATTTATGACTGGATTGTCGCCGGCGGTACCGTTCGAATGTCTTGTTGTTTTTTTTTTTCAAATGCTATTGTTTCAGTTTCCACTTAAAATTACCTTATCTCCTTACCAAAATAAAAAAAAACAAATAACAGAAACTAGTTGTTCTGGTCCCTTCTGAAATTCTGATTGTCTGGGTGACATGTTCTTCTTCTTGAGGTTAATTTTTTTTTTTTTTTGAAAAAAAACAAGAAGTTTTGATAACATTCCACTATATTTGTACAAAAATATGACACGTTTACTCTATTTGTTTCAACTATTCTTTAACAATTTGTTTTTTTCTTCTACTTTCCTTCAATTCTCTTATCTGCAGTTATCAAACTATCTATTCAGTTTGATCTCTGAAACGAACGAAATTGAAATCGAAAAATGATGACAAATATTTGTTAATGACAGGTAGCTCACTTAAATATTTGACAATTTTCCAATCTAAATGAAAGACAGACAACAACACAACTGGACTTTATCTCTATATTAAATGTGTGTGTGGTGTTAGAGATAAATAACCTATTGCATAGTATCGGTTTATTTGCATGGTGTAACTCCCCACCCTACTCCCATGGAAAAAAATATATGAAATGAAAAAGACATCATTTTAAACCCCTTAAAGAATTGTTATTGATTTCAATCATTGTTATTTCATGGTTTGGCTTATTAGGTTTCTTCAGTTTAGTTTTTGATAGCTCTTATCTTTCATGAAACCTCTCTCTTGACACTCTTAGCTAACTTATTTTGATAGTTAAGGTGTTATGTTTGTTTTTGTTGTCAATTTTTTTTCTCGTCTTCTGTTTGATTGATAACTGAGAATATTTTTGGTTGGGGTTTTTTTTCGATGTCAACAGCACCAGAAAAAAATTGATTTCGATTTTTAACAATTTTCATTAAAATGATAAGACACCGTTCTTTGATTGTAGTTGATTCTTTCACCTGAAATGTGAAATATTTGAAAAAAAACGAACAGTGGAACTTGGGAGGAAAGGTGGATGACACCTTACCTTAAATTAAAAAAGAAAATGAGGAAGTGAAATCTAATTGAGATATAAATTTCAAAAAAGCGATGGCACCTTAACCGTTACTGATCCACAAGAAATTTGAGAAAGAGATTTGATATTTCAGTTTTCCAATGATTAGCTTAATAAATTTTATTTTTGGCGTCCAATAAATGTCTCAAATTTTCCCTTGCCTGTTTTGGGGTGGATAGTAATGAATATGTTAAAATTACATTGACTATCAGACTTTTAAATATATTTTTGGCAAAATAAATATTAAAATGGTGCCCAACGGATCGATTTTGATTTTTTCCGGGTTTCATGGAGATATGGGTGGGATTAAATAGAAGACTAGATCCCAGTATTTAAAACAAATTAATGAATGAATTGGCGCCCAATTAATGCTGCTGAAGATAATAAAATAGCTCAATTAAGTGGGGGAGATTTTCCTAAGACTTGCGTTGAAATGCATTGAAATGATAAATAAGATGCAGTTGATTTTCCAAGAATTTTCTTAGAAAGTGGCGCCCAATTAAAGCATAAAGTATCGAATTGACTTTCTAAGACTTTCCCATTAAATTACCGTTGTTTTCCTTCACTCAAATATGTGGCGCCCAATCAAAATATATACCATCGATATCATCTAAATGATATCGAATTGATTTTTTTCAGATTTTCCGGATAAAAATCCCTATTTGCAATCACATAAAATTGTGGCGCTTAATATTGACATATAAACTCGAGAGCTGATAAGTGATATTAAACTGATTTTGTGAGATTTTTTTTATTAAAAAAATATTAGTTCCCGTTACACCAAAATGTGGCGCCCAATCGTTTCCTATATCTTCAATATCAGGTAAATGATAGAGAATTATTTTTGGATGACATTTCCGATTACAAAATTGGTATTTTCCATCACGAAAAATGTGGCGCCCAATTAGGTTATATATCCATTAATAGGTTGTAATTGCTATAAAAATGATTTTCAAAGATTTTTCTATTTAAAAATTCAAAATTTCTGTCACTCTAAAATGTGGCGCCCAATTATGACATATTTCACTGATAGCGTGTAAATTAAATTTCGTAAATAAAGTTCGATTTTTGATCTCCTTGATGAGTACTCCACTGATAATTTTGCTTGTATAAAAATATTGAAATTATTTAAAAACCCTTGCTATAAATTTTTGCAATATTCCCGAGGTTATGACTTAGATAAGTTCTGATAATTTTGTTAAGACCTTTGTAATTTAAATACCTACGGTGTATTTGACCAAAGGAGTTTAATTACAGACATCGTTGTCATTAAGAAATCAAATTGATTTTCGATAAAATTGAACACTTAAGGTTACATATCCGGACTCTATATTCTTCCTCACAAAAGACCCCACTAAGAGATTTTTTTTTTTAATTTGATAAAATGGTTTCATATCCAGACTTTCGGTTCGAAAATACGACTTTTTTTAATTTCATTTACTTTGAAATTAATTCATTATTTTTTCCTTTGACTTTTAAAACTTTTATGGTTTGGTTGTATAGAAAAAAATCTTAATATTCCCAAGAAGCCGTCGCCAAAAATTGATTTATTACTTCGGTTACAAGTTACCAGTTTATGATTGCAATTATAACGGCGATACTCCAGTTGAAATTCCAAACAAAAAAATTAAGTTCGGATTTGATTGCCATTGGGTTGTATTGATTTCGGTAATCCTTATAGATATTATTTTGGGTATTTAGCTGCAAGCACAGATGTCAAAGCTTACACTTTTTTCAGTTTTCTGGGTTTTTTTTATTTTTTGTTTTTCTTAATTTTTAATTTTTAATTTTGTAGTATTTTTTGTTTTATTTATTTTTTTAATATTTCCACTTGCACTTGTATTATTTATTGATTATTCATGCACTTCATCTTTTTTATTTATGATTAATAAATCTTGAAAACTTTGATCCACATCACATCACACAAATCAAAATAATCATTATCACCAATCATCATCAAACGAAAGCGTTAAATATATTTTTTTTTCTTTATTTCTCTTTTATAAATATTTCTTTTTTCTTGTGGGTGATATGAAATAAATGATAACGCACTGTGATTATTTTTTTCTTACGTCTACAAAAATATTCTTTACGCTACGACAAAATAATAATTATAAACAACGACGACGACGTACGTACAAACGAACGTTTAAGCGAGCGAACAAGCGAACGGCGTATGATGTGTGTGATTATTATTCAACGATTGTTTGATTGGATTTGTTTGTTTGTTTTCATTTCGCAACGGCAGATAGCAGATTGGTCGATCGGTAGGTCGGTCGAACGAGATAGGTAGGTGGTGTATGTAGAGGTATTATTCTGCTGCTGCGGCTGCCGCTACGGATGATGATGTTGTTGTGGACTGTAAAAATCTCAGATAGGCCATCAACAATGATGAGCGCACGGCATGCACAAGAAGCCGCAGCCAAATCGATAATACACTAGAGAAGAAGACGACTACGATTTCTGTTTCTAGTAGAGCGCGGCGTACACACGCACAAACGTATGTTATATATATATATGGGTAATAAAACAAAGACCTACACTCTCACGCAAAAATCAAAACAAAAAAAATTAGATACGTTATTTTTCTCGAAACGAAAGAAAAAACACAGAGATACACGTTCGTTAGTTACGGGGTTTCTCGTCCGTTCAACGGTCACAGACCAACTGAATGTTTATGGTAACACAACGAGACGACGGCAAATGTAACACACCGGGGCCACAGAAAGCATGTTTCCAACACACGAGAGAAAGAGATAACAACACACGGGCACACAAACAACAATTTAAACAGGAATAGAACAGGTTCCCTAAACGGAGGGGGTTGTTCAAAGGCTACGCGGTAAGGCAATACAAAAATGGTCGCTCATCCATTCAACAGTACACACACAAGAAAGAGATAGATTATCCCATATCACTCTATCTCTTTTACTCTCCTGCCAGCACACTCTCTCTCTCTCATCAGCACTCTTGTACAAACCACAAAGGGGCGTTTGTCTTAATCCGTTGTGTGTCACAAAATTTCATGCTGGCAATGCCTTTCAGCTCTATTGCAAAATTTGCACAACCTTTTACTCTCTCTCAGTTAAATGTTCAGTCTCTCTCTCCAGCTCTCGTGCCATCATCAATGAGTTTATGTTGTTTACAACAAAACAACAAACACAATGTGTGAAATTGCAGTTTATGTTTTATTTTTCTTTGCTTTTGTTATCACTCTATCTCATTTTTGCAAAGCCACACTGATATTTCATTCACACCTCTGCGGATATGGAATAACCCATCAGACGACGACATTATAATAAACTCAATTGTATGTATTGTTGTTGCTATTGGTGCTGTTGTTTTTGTTGCTATTATTGCTCTGTTGTTTTTCGAACAAAGTCTCATCGCTTATTTTTGTGTGACCATATCAGCGACTGCTATCATTCGTTTGTAGCCCCGGTGCTATATCTGGTTAAGAAGCATGCTGCTAGAGAAATGCACGCCTGCAATTTTTGGTTCAACTGCACCGCTCTTTCTCATTGTTTCTTTACACTGGACAACATGAAGATATTTTCTGGACTAAAGGGTTTATTTTTGGATATCTCGTACACTCGTACTATGTTAAGTAAGAGAACAGTGTTCTAATAAAAAAAAACGAAACGAATATCTGATGGAATAATCTTCATCTAGATCATCTAACCTCTAAAAATATTATCAGATTTTCTGGGCACGTGTCTAATTTACGTTATCATATTTGGTCGGATTATAGGTTAATTTTCATAACTATAAAACACAAATTGCAAAGTGCTTAGTGATTATCGCCTTAAACGTCTTGATAAATCAAACGAATAGCAAAAACTATAAACAACCTGAAACGCGAGTTATTTTCGAAATGGCGCCCAACATTTCTTTGGAGTAATCATATATTTTAAAATTAAAATTGGCGCACAATACCATTTGAACTTATAAAAATGATTTGAACAAGAAATCTTTCAATATGTTTGTAAATAAACTGGCGCCCAAAAAGTATCACATTGTAAAATTGATTTTTTTAAACACATTTTTAACATATACAAATTTAATAAATGCCATGTGCTACAATATACTGGAAATACATATTTTCAACATATGATCACTAAATTTTATTATCAGATGTCTAATTAATGTTATAATATTTGAATCCATTTAATGTGAAATTTCATGACCACAATGCAGTAATTGCAAGCTGATAACTTATTATCGTTTTAAAAGTCTGGATAAATCGTAAATATGGCGCCCAAACAAAATATTCCGAATTCTACTAAACATTTTAAATTAAAAAAATATTTCCACATCTGACCTTTAAAAATATTATCAGGCACGTGACAAAAGTATGTTATCATATTTGGACCGATTTTATGTTAATTTGCATAACCACATTTGTCTTGGAAACTATACAAATTTAATCAGCCCAATGAAAACATTCGATATGTGCTTTTTTTAGTTTAAGTATTTAAGACTAAAAAAATTTTAACAATTATTTGAAGCCGTCAGAAGAAATCTATTTAGTAAGAAATTAGAAATTATAATGGAATTGACGCGCATGCGATATTTTTAATATAGTAGTTAGAACCTGCTAAGAACCCCTTAAACGCACGCTTAAATTGTGGATCTTTTAAAACTTATGATGAGCATTCGATATTACTCTAAAATAAAAACCTTGTAAACAATGGTGACAAAATTTCTCATTTTTAAGGGAAAATACAAACAACGATTATTCAGAGGAATTTAATTAATTTAACATTTTTAAAACATGAGAAAGTGCAAAAGCATATTCCTTACAAAAATTGGGGGAAAATCGTCGAAATGTTTATTTTCGTTTTAACAACAAAAAATGTAAAGAGAACACTGGTGATCAAAACTAGCCACCAATGATGCAAATAAGATTGTCTTTCTAATAATTTAATATAGCAAAAATAAAAAACACATAAATGATACATGATCAGAAAAATCTCCACATAACAATGGCCTAAGAAATCTATTATTTGTATATGAACTATAGGACTTTATTTAACATACTTCGGAATGTCCGAGCCAAATATGCACCGTTTTGTTGTATGATTTGTTGCCATTTTAAAGGTATCTTCATAATGCATCTCTCATACAAGTCCTGCTCTTTATTCGCAAAAATCTCTAGTAGTCGATTTTCACAATCCTCCCTAGATGCCATTTTTTATCCTTAAAGAAATTTTGCAATGTAAGAAGAAGATGATAATTGCTTGGTGCCAAGTCCGGACTGTATGGCGGATGCATTAAAACTTCCCAACCAATCTCCCGAAGTTTCTGGCGAGTCAATGTATATGTGTGTGTCCTAGTGTTGTTCTGGTGGAACACGTTACCTCTCCTGTTGGCCAATTCTAGCCGTTTCTGGTCAATTGTAAATGGTTTAAAAAAGTTTTATGATAGATTTTCAGCTCCTGGGCAATGTTACGACTGCTAACATACCGGTCAACTTCGATCATTTCTCCAATTTTATTGACATTTTCGACTACCGTCCTACCTGTGCGAGGAGCATCTTTAACACAAAAAATTCCTGAACGGAATCAAAATTCCACATAATTGGTTGTTACAGTATCGGAACCATAGCCGCTTGGCTTGCATTTTCGCCTTTGTCAAAGAAAAACTGTAAAATGTACCGAATTTTCTCTTTGTTCACTTCCATTTTTAACTCACAACTGAATACACCAAACTAAAAAAAAACAGCAAAATATTTTTTTACAGAGAAAAGAATTTTTTTGATCGATACTTTACGAGAAATCTATCAGTACAGCCAACTAACGAAAAAATAATGGATTTCTTTTTCCCCAACCTAATATTATTTTTTAATGGTAGAGTAATTGAGGTCAAAGGATAAAGTAATGAATGTGTCGCCTAATCAGGTTATTCGATGTTCCGAATAAAAACATAGATAAATGATACAGGATTGATATTCTATGTTTTCCCTCCGATTAAAAAACTTTACTTTCATCCACAAAGAATGTGGCATGCAATATTGATTTTGGAAGATCTATCTATTACAAAATCTCTATGTGGTATCCCAAAAAATGTGGCGGCCAATAGTGGTATATAACGTTAATATCTCATACATATTAGTTATTACGATATCTAATCTCGGAATTCGATTACAATAATAATTTTATGAGCTTTCACATTAATGTTACAGGATTGAAATTCTAAGCTTTTCATCTGGATACAAAACCCTACTTTCCTTTACAAAAAATGTGCCGCTCAATTATTGAACTTGTAAATGATATGGAATAGTTTTCGGAAAGTTTCCGATTTGAAAATTCCCATATTCTATCAAATAAAAATGTAATTCCCAAATTATGTTGTATGTTGTATTTCGATTTCTAATCTGGAAATTCAATTTTCCATAATAATTGTGGAAATTGACGCCCAATCATGACATATATTATTGATAATTTTCACGATTTTTTAGTAATTCAACAAAGATATAAAAACAATTCATCAAGAAATAATTTATATATTCATTTCAAATTTTATGAAATTGATTTATTTGTTTCAAAACATATACGAACGGAGTATATTATTAAATTAAAAATGTGGATGAGTACCCATCCTCCATTCTCGAACTGGAATTTCGACGATTTTTAATTTAACATAATTTCATATGAAGGTTATTAGCATTTCAAATATTTTTGAGACTAAAAAACACTTACCAAATTTTTTGTTTATTGTGTAAACGAAAATACATCTTTTTGGCAATTTCCTCTCACTGGAACATCTGAAACCAAAAATTAAAACAAGTTGTGATATGTTGGGCTTGGATATGAACTAGGAATATTATTTTTAATTTTAAAATATAATATTAATTGACCTGCTAAATATTGAACGAACGACGAAGTTTGGTTAAAATTTTAACATCTAAAGCGACCAGTAAAACTATCATACAAAAAGTTGTTGGTCCATTTGATCATCTAAATATTAACTTATTATTAGCAAAAACTATTGATGTAGTTATTGGTCTGTACTGTACAAGGTAAGTTGCCCTATGGACCCCATCATCGAATTTCCTGTAGGTTTGGTAACAAATATTACGATCAGTGGATCAAATCGGATACTCCATTTGCTGAATGAAGTTTTTAAAATTTTGACCCTATGCCAAGGAGGTAGCAGAAGGAATGGTCTAATGGATGCAATTTTCGGTATTTTTCTGGGTTTCGTGAAAATATTACGATGAGCATTTAACGGATCAAAACGGATTCAAGTGAAATTTCCAAATTTGTAAAGTGTCGATACTTTGTGAGGGATGTACCAAAAGGAGGGGAATGTTTGTGAAATGTTTGGAAAGAATTGGACTTTCCATTGGATTTACAAATTTTTGGCACTATATGGAGAGGTACAAAAGGGAGTGGAAAGTTGATCTATTTGTGTATCAACGAATTGCTGACACTTTGTAAGGTATCAGAATTTTACATTTTCAGAATACTTACCCTTAGTGGGGGAAAGTGTACCGATCAGGTCCATTTAAAAAGGTTTGGTTAAAATATTAAGTTGTTCAAAGTTTAGTTCAGAGTTGTTGAAAGTTGGGGGGTAGTTTCTTTCTTCGAGAGGACAAACGAAACGGATACGGTGCAAAAGAAACTTGTAGTCTACAATCAAAATTTATATGAGGCATACTAAAGTGTAAGCCTCTTTAGCTAAAAGGCTGACGGTATAATTAAGAAAATTGTGGACTTTTGATTTTTAATACACCTAAATCTGTTTTTACACGGTTTTTTTGTACACGGTTTTGATATAACACGGTTTGAAATTTGAATATTTTTAATTTTTTAGACGATTTTATTCCATTTAGCACGATTTGAAATTTTATGTATTTAAATTTTTTTGTCTGAAACCATCGATAGTTTGCGAACACTAGCTTAAAGATTTAAGTGAATTCCCCTTTAGCGCATACAAACAATTTTTACTGGTCAAAGCAAATGTGAATAGCACTAATTTAGGGGAATTCCCTTTATGTATAAGATCAATGTCGTTTTTTCACGGTTTCTGGAACCAATCTACCGTGTAAAAACAGACTTAGGTGTATAACATTTCTAATATTACTACGAAGCTATGAGTGGGAATATTAAATATTTCAGCAGTGTTGGTGGGTTATTTGGGATACCATTTAGTTTTTGTAAAATAGTCAGGCTGAATCCCAGGTTGTTGTTTTTATAAAAACAACAACTATTTATTAGGGGGAAAAATATGCCATTTTCCACCAAGGGGTAAGGCAGGGAAGACTATAGTTTAAATATTAATTAAATATAACTCAAATTTTATTTTGGAAAAATGTCAGGCATATCTCAGTTTTTGTCAAATTTTATTTTTGTCGCATTTGTTTTCCGTTTCTTGACTCAGACTCCCGATCAAAAAAGCTTCTTTTTAAATGTTTTTATTATAATTTCTTAAATATCTTTGAAATAATTTAAATTTTATTCTTTTCTCCACATAAATCCCATCAAATCAATAGAAACCTATTTAACAGCGAGCCAACAATTGTTGCATAGTGTTTTGCTAGAAGAGATTTTCGCTCTCTCTCTCTCTATTTGCGAAACAACAAAAACCAGTAGCCTAGACAAATCACCAACACAATCATGCACTCCCGACAAAACAAAGTCTCTCATTGGCAATGTTGCTGCTCTCGTTGTCATATTGTGGTGATAGTTGTTCGCCTGTTGTTGTTGTTATTGCTGTTATTTCTACTGTGTGTTGCTGTTGCTGCTTTTCGTTATTCGTACGTTAGCTGTCAAAATGTGACAACAATCATCGATCGTTCCGTTTGTGATTATGTTGCGGTTTTATTTATGGTTTTAACAATTGCAGATTTGTCTAGATTTCTTTCTTTTCGAACTTTAACGTCGTCATCGTCGATGTGGTTGTCGTCGTTCGTTGTGCTGTTTTTGGTGGGCTAATGTTAAAGCTCACCTACCATGTGTATGAGTGAGAAGGCTAGACAAACAAAAATGTACTACAGACATGCACATGAACACACATAAGTACGACAACTCAATGAATGGCCTACCTACAAACAAAGTGGGAGAGTTGTGTTGTTGTTGGTTTTTTTTTTTGTGGTTGTGGGGATTTTCTCAGTGGGGTTTTGTGTTGTTGTTTGCTTGTGTGTTGTTTTTTGTTTGAGAGGCTAGTCAAAGAGGGTGGGTGTGTTTGCTGGCCACCAACTTGTTCAATATCGAATGGCTAAGCTTATTGAGTAAAAGTGCATTGCTGTGGTTTTATTGTTGTTGTTCCTATAACCGTAATATCGTATGCGTATGCATGTGTGTTTCCTTTTGTCTATGTCGTCGTCGTGTTTTTATTTTTGGGTTTTTGTTTACGGAAGCCATCGAAGTCAGTCGCCTAACATATTTGTGTGCGTTGTTGGCATACAATTTTCTTTTAGGTAGAGTTTGGACAGTTTGAAAGGAAAAACGGTTGATTTTTTTGGCAAAAAAATAAATTCAGTGCGTTCACTTGCATGCCAGGGAGCCAGCAAGCTAGCTTGTCCCTCCGAAAAAAGTAAACGTAGCTTTTAAGCACAATGGTCCTGAAACCTATTTGCGTGTATAGCATTCGAATTCATAGGGTATTGGAAGTCTTCAGCCCATATACATACATACACACATTTTATATGTGTGTGACTGCCTTCATATATGTATCAGAGTGTGTGTATGTGTGTGTGTTTACCTTTCGAGTAGACAACAAACAGCCAATCTTTCATTAATTTTAAATCAAAAACAAAAAACCTCAGCCATCATCATCGTCATTGCTTTTGTTTGCATGCATGTCTGTCCCATCCGTACCGTTTGTTGTGGACATTTGCACATACAGACATACGATTTACATTGACTGCTGCCTCTCCCCCGCACACAGGTTTGAATGGCACAGTGTTTGATGGCTAATCTTTAAATTAGGACAAAAAAACCAAATGAAAGTTTTGAATGTTTAAATTGCGTTTATGGCCAATTTATGTAAAAAAAAATTGGTCAATGCAGCGAAAAAGGGAAAGGTCTTGATGGGCATTATCGGCGGATAAATTTGTGTGATGTCTTCCAATTTCCGCCTATTTTAAATTCTGAACGTGTGATTTTGAGGTATCAATATTAAGTAAACTTCCATTGCAATTGTAAGATGTAGGCCGGAAAAGTAGTTTCACATTTTAAATACCTACAGATTATTTTAATACAAAAAAGTAAAAGAAAGTCAATCAGCCTATATGCAGTATACGTTTATCCTTTTCTATTCAATTATAGTTGTGGGAATCTATGGAATCAATGTCTAGTGTCGAGATGGAGCAATTTGTTATTTTTTTAATTTTTCAAAATTGTGACGGTTTGTAGAGGATGCACCAAAGTTGCACTAAATCTATGCTTAGTGAAAATATTAAGGTCTGCCATGTTTGGACTCAGGATTCACCATTCGCTGTATAAAATATTGTTTTATCGAAGAGTTGACTATCTGTGGGAAGGTCGAGGTTGTCTATAAACTCCATCTTCGGATCTAATGTAGTTTTGTTCAAAATACTACAATGAGCAATAAATAGTTAAAAACAATTTAGATAAAATCGGATACTCAATTCGCTTCATTTATATGTACACTCTTTTGGGATGAGGGAGGCGCTAGAAGGATTCGACTAATGGAACCCATCGTAGCGTTTGATCAAAGTTTTGTAAAAATATTGCGATGTGCATAGTTTGTACCAAATCGGACATTCCATTCGCTTGGTAGTGTGAATGGACCATTGGGTGGCATTCTCTGACTTCATAAATATTTGCGAAAATATAAGACTGTGATATTGAATTCTAAAATGTTCAAAATAACACTTGACACTTTGAGTCAAGGAGTGGGCCGATATGTCGCATCTTCGGACCTGATATAGATTTGCTCAAAATCATATGAGATTTACAAGTTTTCCAAATATTGACTCTTTGTGGGATAGAACGGCATTATACAGGCTTGTTTTGGTTGAAATCGGATTCTCGGTCCGCATGATGTTATAAACATAATTTACAGCACAATTTCGACCATTTTTTGAAGGTGCGAAAAGGAGTGGACATTTGTAAATCGATTTCAAATTTTCTGAAACGGATTTATGCTAAAGTATTTAAAATGGCGAAAACTGGATGGGATTTTTATATGGGTGCTATTTTAAAACCCTGCACCGGGTACTACAGTAGAGCTTTCAACCTTCAAAACCCCGGAATGCTGAATATTTTTTATATATGATGCCCGGAAATCCCAAATTACAGAAACATCGGTGGGGAAATGCGGTTAAAACCTTGAAAATACTGAAAATATAGCACGGTCTTTATATGGGGATATTTCAAAACAACCAGCGTCCATTTTTTTATAAAGATATTTTTCATCGACCAAGAACACGGAAAGCCAAACTACAACTTCTTCAAATGGGAAAAGCTGCTCAAATCCCTTTATTATCCTCTAATAACTCAGAATACTAAATTATAATCCCATCGGTTGAAATATGACTATAAAATCTTGAAACTGTAGAAAAATAGCGGGAGCTTTGTATGAGGACTATATTAAGATATGAGCCTATATCTGCAATTATAATTTTTAATCCTTCACTAACCCGGAACGCCAAATTACAGATGTAAGACAAACTTACAAGACACTCCACCACCATAAAAAACATAAAAATGAAAACAATCTTCGACTATTGGGTTTACCGCTTACAGTTGGTAAATAATGAAAATCGGTTTGAATTTCGTTGTAATTCCTAAAATTAGTTTGATTTGTGTAGGATTTATATGCCAAAATTACAGCCACGGCCGAAAAATTAAAATATTTTAAATCGAGTTATGCCTTTATATCTCAGCTATGCCACTAGCTACCGATCGATAACATTAATTTAACAAATCACAGCCAATATTATGGAAAATGCTGCAAGGACCTTAAGAATTTCTGATTTCGGACGGCACCCTCTGTGTTGTGACAAAAACTATTGTTCAATGAGAATCCTATGAGAAAAAACATCCAATTTGTTTGTTAAAAGTTCGGACTCATTGGTATATCAACAAATTGGAACCGCATTGTCAAAAAGTGAACCAAAGTGGAAGCGCTGTTGGAAAAGCAACAGATTTGAATTTTTATATTGTCCCATATTTGTGCCCGTACCTTTGAAAATATTTTAATATATCTTACATATCCGATCACAACAATTGTGACATACCGCTCATTTGATGCAGACTTGTAATATTAAATTTCATGCAGTATCAAAAATTCGGATCAATGTTTTCTAGCTAATTTGACACGCTAAATTTTGACTCATCGTCGTCAAAACTCACGTGTTTATTCCCCTATATAGACTTATTCTCATTATTGTAGCCTTCAGATCTACATAATTCCCCTTGTCCAGAACCCGAACTTAAAAATATATGGTGGTGGAGCAAAACAAGGTCCTTTTTTGGATTTTTTGGAACACTGAATTATCAAATCCCATTTAAATGTAATGCCAACATCTCTAACATCCTCAAAAATAATATCTGTCCAACGTTGTTGGCTGGGCTATTTTTAGGCTTTAATATGGGACATTATGAAGAAACGAATATGTAATGTAATCTACGGAATCATTAGCAAATATCTCACAAAGCTTTACTTTGGAAATCGCCTATGATTGAACAGGGTAAAAACATGCAATATATGTGTACCCTTTTTGCACCATGACTTGTCGGCTATAATGGCTAAATTAATTGAACTATAAATATTCCTTATGCGCTTAAGAATTTTATTTCAAAAGCATGTTATAATTTTAAAAAATATGTACGAAAAAGCTACTGAAATATTTCAGCCAGAATAGAATCAGAGTACCTCTTCTGTTTACTTTCCTTGCCACCACATATCATATCGTATTGCTCTAGTTTTAATCCTCTCAAATAACAACCACGATTATGACCGCTTCTACGCTAATCTACCGCACACAAGTCATTAGTATTGATCTCGACAACAGGTACATTATTGCTAACCTGGCGCTTGTGCGAGTGGAAATCCCATATGATTCCATTGATTACTGGCCCAAATCATTGCCTAATTCACAAGTTTTGTGGAAAAACACAGATATTTGCTGATAAGGCTACACTAAATCGAACTAGACTATCAGGATTTGTTGTGGTCTCAAATTGTCATTAGTAAACATAGAGACAGGTACATTTCAAAGGTATGCATACATTTCTAAATCGCTTGTAAATATTCTACCTTGCCTTGGAACTACGTGGGAAATCCAGTATGATTCCATTGATTACTGGCACTAATCGATATCTAGTTCATAAGTTTTCTGGAAAAACACAGAAAACACAGTTCAGAGGATCACTGAACTAAGTCGAACTGAAATGTGATCGGAAAAAAGGGCGTACAGGAGCAGTAATTTAAACCACAAATAAGTTGTGGGTATAAGACCTCAATTTTTTGATGAGCACTTGAGATTACAAATATTGGGTCTTATAGAAGACCAAGATAAAGTTTAAGGAGACCAGAGACTTCATAAAGAAGACCAATAGTGCCTTCATAAAGTAGA
The DNA here is from genome assembly GCF_032173495.1 of Musca vetustissima. NCBI lineage: Eukaryota > Metazoa > Arthropoda > Insecta > Diptera > Muscidae > Musca > Musca vetustissima. The sequence continues at coordinate 120,400 of NW_026879812.1, read as the reverse complement.
CAAAAAGATCGACAAAGAAAAGGACTCCAAAATGTCTGCTTATAAAAGACCAAAATATCTTCATATAGAAGACCTAAAGGTCTTCTTATAGAAGAAGAAAAGGTCTTCATATAGAAGACATAAAGGTCTTCTTATAGAAGACCAAAAGGTCTTCATATAGAAGACCAAAAGGTCTTCATATAGAAGACCAAAAGGTCTTCATATAGAAGACCAAAAGGTCTTCTTATAGAAGACCAAAAGGTCTTCTTATAGAAGACCAAAAGGTCTTCTTATAGAAGACCAAAAGTCTTCTTATAGAAGACCAAAAGGTCTTCTTATAGAAGACCAAGGGTCCTCTAATGGCAAGCTAGAAGGTCTTCTTATAGAAGACCAAAACGTCTTCTTGTAGAAGACCAAAAGGTCTACTTATAGAAGACCAGAAGGTCTTCTTATAGAAGACCAGAAGGTCTTCTTATAGAAGACCACAAGATCTCCTTATATAGAAGATCAAAAAGCCTTCTGATATAGAATACCAAAAGGTCTTCTTATAGAATACCACGAGGTCTTCTTATAGATGAACAAGAAGAGATCTTCTTATAGAAGAACAATAAGAGATCTTATAGAATACCAAAAAGTCTACTTATAGAAGACCAAAAGATCTTCTTATAGAATACCTAGAGATCTTCTTATAGAGTACCAAGAGGTCTTTTTTTGGGAGACCAAATGGCCTAGCTATAGAAGATCAGAAAGGACTTTTTATAGAGGAACAAGAGGTCAAAAGATTTTCTTAAAGAAGACCAACAAATCTTCTAATAGAAGACTAAAAAGACTTCTAATAGAAGACCAAAAGTACTTCTTAAAGAAGACCAATAGGTTTTCTTAAAAGAAGACCAATAGGTCTTTTTATAGAAGACCAAAAGGTCTTTTTATAAAAGACCAAAAGGTCTTCTTATAGAAGACCAAAAGGTCTTCTTATAGAAGACCAAAAGGTCTTCTTATAGAATACCACGAGGTCTTCTTATAGATGAACAAGAAGAGATCTTCTTAAAGAAGAACAATAAGATATCTTATAGAAGACCAAAAGGTCTTCTTATAGAAGACCAAAAGGTCTACTTATAGAAGACCAAGAGGTATTCTTATAAAATACCTAGAGATCTTCTTATAGAATACCAATAGGTTTCTTACAGAATAATAGAAGACTAAAAATACTTCTAATAGAAGACCAAAAGTACTTCTTAAAGAAGACCAATAGGTTTTCTTATAAAAAAAATATGTCTTCTTATAGAAGCCCAGAAGGAAGACCATAAGGTATTTTTATGAAGGGCCAAAATGCCTTCATATTGAAAACCTAGGAGTCTTCTTATTGAAATCCACTAGGGACTTCTCACAGAAAACTAAGAGGACTTTTTATAGAAGACCAAGAGATCTTATTATTAAAGAAAATCAAAAAGCCATCTACAGGCCATAGGTGTTTCACTTGCCTCTATACGACACTGTGCATTGGTGTCCTTGTTTTTTATTTTGCTTTCGAACGTTGGCGGAACCATCACAACAACCACTACCAATAACATCAGCAGCAGCACAGGACCAAAACATACACATTTACAACACGGAAAATAAAACATAACAAAAACAAGAGAATAAATAACGGAAACGGTCAACAACACTACAAAGAGACAGCCAGCCAGCCAGCCAAACAATGAGGACGACGAAGAGGAGAGGACACACGGACAAAAAAGCGACGCCATTATTTTCCGACTCTTTTGGTTTGCTAATATTTTTTGCGCATCCTTTAGCTAGACTGCCGGCAAAACACACATACGTATATACATATACATACACACATGAGTTTATCCTACATATGTGTGCTCTCAGTGTCCTCTTTTGTCAATGAATTCATGTGCGAGTGTGTGTTTGTGTAAAATGTAGTACATTTTTTTCTCTGTATTTGTTTGCTTACTTTTTATTTTACTTTTATTTTAAATGTTTGTTTTTGCTGTTACAACAAAGTTCGGTACTACTGCTGCTGCTGTTCTCTCCGGCCAAATGTGTGAAACATTTCTTCCTTCCTTCCGTCCTCTTTGCATCCTTCCGTTTGCAATGCGCTAGCTACAGTTTTTAGTTTTGCCGCTTCTTTTTTTGTTCTATGGCCCTTCTCTCGGTTGTCTTCTGTCGCTGGGTTTTTAGTCCTTTGCAAGGAACTTGAATTGTTTTTGCTTCCATTTGGCTATTCAGTTCAAGCTTTTTTAGAACTAACCGCCCGCTATGCTGGCTAGTAAGCTGCTGGTACTACTGGTGTTGACACATCCTGTATGTATGTGTGTGTTTTGTCACCGTTAATGTATGCTTGTGGTCTAGTTTTGTTGTTGCTGTTCTTTGAGTTAGCATATGATTTCAGAAGTTGCATTTGATTTTTTTTGAAGGAGGAGGTTTTTGAATCACTGCCTGGTGGAGCCAAGGTTCCTCTTGTATTTACTGTCAAATATTTATTTGGCGGAATGTTTGTTGGGTTTTTACGTTTCAATTATTTCGAATGACAATACGATTTGGTGGGGACAGTTGAATGGAAATAATCTTTGACTGAGTCCGATACATCATACATTTATTGTGAAATTTTTAAAGCAGACCTATCAGTTTTACAGGCGGACCTATTGTTCTTCTATAAGACGGTTTTTTGGTCTTCTCGAAAAATATGTCTGGTCTTCTAAAATAGTATTATTACTTCAGTAGAAATCAAGGTATTCTTTCAAAGAAGACAACTATATACCGTACTGACATGTATTTATATAGGAGACCAGAAAACCGTCTTTAAGAAGACTAGGAGGCCTTCTCATAGAAGATCAGGAGGCCTTATAGAAGAACACGAGGTATTCTTATAGAAGACCAGGGTCCTTCTTTTAAACGACCAGGAGGCCTTCTTATAGACCATCAAAAGGTATTCTTATAGAAAACCAGGAGGTTTTCTTATAAAAGCTCAAGAGGCCTTCTTATAGAAGACCAGGAGACATTATCATAGAGGGCCGTCTTTTAAAAGAACAGCAGGCCTCCCTCTAGAAGACCAGGACGACTTCTTATAGACGACTAGGAGGCCTTTTTATAGACCACCAAAAGGGCCTTCTTATAGACCACCAATAGGTCTTCTTTTAGACGACCAGGACGCCTTCTTATAGACGACCAAGAGGCCTTTTTAAAGACGACCAAGAGACCTTCTTATAAACGACCAGGAGTTCTTGTTATAAAAAAACAGGAGGCCTTGTAGAAGACTAGTATAGAATAGTAGGAGACCTTCTTATAGAAGATTAGAAGGCATTCTTATGGAAGACTAGAAGGCCTTCTCATGGAATACCAGGACGTCTTCTTATAGAAGACCAGGAGGCCTTCCTATAGATGACCAGGAGGCCTTCTTGTAGAAGACTAAGAGACCTTCTTAAAGAAGACCAGAAGATCTTCTTATATACGATCAGGAGACCTTCTTATAGATGACCAGGGTGCCTTCTTATATAGATGACCAGTAGGCCTTCATACAAAAGACCAGGAGGCCTTCTTATAAAAGACTGGGACACTATATTGTAGAAGAACAGGAGAATTTCTTGTAGAAGATCAAGAGATCTTCTTATGTATATTATAAAAGAAAATCAACAGGGTATCCAGTAGGCACTTCTACATAAGAACATATGATCGTCTCTAAGAAGAGGTAGGTGGTCTGTCAGAAATATATTCCAGTATTCTATTCTTCTTTCGAAGAATACCTTTTGGTTTTCGAAAATTGAATGGTGTTCTATAACAAAAATTCTTAAATATTACTTTTTGGTCTTCTAAAGTTCAATAGAAGATATGGAGAACTTCTGTGTGAAGCCTTTCGGTCTTTTATAAAAAACGCTTTTGGCTTCTTCTATAGGAAGACCATATGGCCTAAGAAGACCGATTTCTTTAATGTCATATGGACTTTCATGAATAGACTCTATGTTCATCTATATAAGCCCGATGGCCTTTTTATAGACTCAAAGACATTTTTATAGAAGACCAAGAGATCTTCTCATATATCACCAAGAGTTTTTTATAGAAGACCAAAACGGTGACAAATAGATTACCAAAAATATATTCTTATAGAAGACCAAAAATATCTTATAAATATATAAATAAAATATAAATAAAAAAATAACCAAAAGGACTACTTGTAGAAAACAAAATGGCCAACGGGGTTTCCTATAGATAACCAAAAGGACTTCTTGAAGAAAACCAAAAGCCGATTTTACAGAGAACCAAAAGTCTTATTCTAGAAGAACCCGCAGGCCTTCTAATAGAAGGCCATATTCTTATTAATGACCAAGAGACCCTCTTCTTCTTAGGGAAATAAAATAGGTTTTCTTTATAGGGAACCTAGTGATAATCTAATATAGCATTCAGAGATCAGTGCTATGAGAAGACCGTGTGGGCTTCTACAAGATTATCTACTAATCGTTCATGATAATATTGCCTCATATGGATTATTACTTTCTATTCTTCATGTGTTCTATACGAAAACCATTATATAGGAAGAAATAAGAAATTCTACTCGGCTTCTATGGTAAAAGATCTCCTGGTATTCTATGAAGGAAGACCTTTTCATGGCATCTAGCCTTCTATAAGAATAACTTCAGGTCTTCTATAAAATGTTCTTTTGGTCGTATAAAAAGTATACCATTACTGTATTTTATAGAAACACCTTCTGACATCTAAAAAATTTTGGAGCATTCTATGAGATCAGAAGGTAGTTCAGAAGTTTCGCATTTGAAAGCAATAAATCTATGTCAATCTATTTTCTTAGCGAGCATAAGCCATATCCCATTGCTCTAGTTCCTCTAAAATAACAACCGCGATGATGAACATTTTTACGCTAATCCATCCACACAAGTCATTAGCCCTAATCCCAGTCATCGTTGACCTGGCGCCTCTATCTCCTCGGGAAAATCCCTTATGATTCCATTGATTCACAGGTTTTTTGGAAAAACACAGCTATGAGCTGAAGAGGCTACACTAAATCGAACTAGACTATCAGGATTTGTGGTGGTCTCAAATTGTCATTAGTAAACAGAGATACAGGTACATGTCGGAGATTTAGGTATATTTCTAGAGTGCTTGTAAGTATCCTACCCTGCCTTAGAACTAAATGGGAAATCCCTTATAATTCCATTGACTATTGGTTCTAATCGATATCTAGATCAAAGCACAAAGCTAAACTATTTTTGTTTAGTCCAACTAAACCTGACCTGACATTTATATATCCATGATTTTTGATTAAACTACGAACAAAAGTTTCCGATAAAATTTATGATCTCGCGGTTAAACATAATTCGGAAACTTAAGGCTGATATTTTATAGAAATGATTTTTTAATCGGCCTGTCCCGAGTATCACCACTCTCTCTCTCTCTCTCTTATAACCACCGCGATGATGAAAATTTTTACGCTAATCCATCCACAAGCAAGTCATTAGCCCTAATCTCAAAAACAGGCATCCTACCGTTGACCTGGCGCTTCTATCTCCTCGGGAAAATCCCTTATGATTCCATTGATTACTGGCGCTTAATTCACAGGTTTTGTGGAAAACATCGATATTTGATGATAAGGCTACACTGAATCGTACTAGACTACCAGGATTTGTTGTGGTCTCAAATTGTCATTAGTAAATATAGAGACAGGTACGTTGCAAGATCACTTGTAAATATTCTACCGCGCCTTGGAACTAAGTGGGAAATCCAGTATGATTCCATTGATTACTAGTCTAATCGATACATATTTCATAAGTTTTCTGAAAAAAAACACAGATATTTGCTGATAAATCTGAAAGGACTAATCGAACTTGTGGTGGTCTCAAATTGTCATTAGTAAACAGAGTGACAGGTATATATAGATATATGGATATATCAACCTTGGAAAAAATTTTCATTAAAAAATCCACGCCTTTGGTAGGTCCTCAAAAAATATTCTTTAAAAAATCCACGCCTTTGGTGTGGCCTCAAAAAATATTCTTTAAAAAATCCACGCCTTTGGTAGGCCCTCAAAAAATATTCTTTAAAAAATCCACGCCTTTGGTAGGCCCTCAAAAAATATTCTTTAAAAAATCCACGCCTTTGGTAGGTCCTCAAAAAATATTCTTTAAAAAATCCACGCCTTTGATAGGCCTTGAAAAAATATTCTTTAAAAAATCCACGCCTTAGATAGGCCTTGAAAAAATATTCTTTAATAAATCCACGCCTTAGATAGCCCTTGAAAAAATATTCTTTAAAAAATCCACGCCTTAGATAGCCCTTGAAAAAATATTCTTTAAAAAATCCACGCCTTAGATAGCCCTTGAAAAAATATGCTTTAATAAATCCACGCCTTATATAGGCCTCGGAAAAAAATCTTTAATAAATCCACGCCTTATATAGGCCTCGGAAAAAAATCTTTAATAAATCCACGCCTTAGATAGGCCCTTGAAAAAATATTCTTTAAAAAATCCACGCCTTAGATAGCCCTTGAAAAAATATTCTTTAAAAAATCCACGCCTTAGATAGCCCTTGAAAAAATATTCTTTAAAAAATCCACGCCTTAGATAGCCCTTGAAAAAATATTCTTTAAAAAATCCACGCCTTAGATAGCCCTTGAAAAAATATTCTTTAAAAAATCCACGCCTTAGATAGCCCTTGAAAAAATATTCTTTAAAAAATCCACGCCATTGATAGGCCTTGAAAAAATATTCTTTAAAAAATCCACGCCATTGATAGGCCTTGAAAAAATATTCTTTAAAAAATCCACGCCTTTGATAGGCCTTGAAAATATATTTTTAAAAAAACCATGCCTTTGATATGCCTTGAAAATATATTTTTAAAAAATCCACGCCTTTGATAGGCCTTGAAAATATATTTTTAAAAAATCCACGCCTTCGATAGTCCTTGAAAATATATTCTTTAAAAAATCCACGCCTTTGATAGACCTTGAAAAAATATTCTTTAAAAAATCCACGCCTTTGATAGCCCTTGAAAAAATATTCTTTAATAAATCCACGCCTTAGATAGCCCTTGAAAAAATATTCTTTAATAAATCCACGCCTTAGATAGCCCTTGAAAAAATATTCTTTAATAAATCCACGCCTTAGATAGCCCTTGAAAAAATATTCTTTAATATATTCACGCCTTAGATAGGCCTTGAAAAAATATTCTTTAAAAAATCGACGCCTTTGATAGGCCTTGAAAAAAATATTCTTTAAAAAATCCACGCCTTTGATAGGCCTTGAAAAAAATATTCTTTAAAAAATCCACGCCTTTGATAGGCCTTGAAAAAATATTCTTTAAAAAATCCACGCCTTTGATAGGCCTTGAAAAAAATATTCTTTAAAAAATCCACGCCTTTGATAGGCCTTGAAAAAAATATTCTTTAAAAAATCCACGCCTTTGATAGGCCTTGAAAAAATATTCTTTAAAAAATCCACGCCTTTGATAGCCCTTGAAAAAATATTCTTTATAAAATCCACGCCTTTGATAGGCCTTTAAAAAATCCACGCCTTTGATAGACCTTTAAAAAATCCACGCCTTTGATAGGCCTTTAAAAAATCCACGCCTTTGATAGACCTTTAAAAAATCCACGCCTTTGATAGGCCTTGAAAAAATATTCTTTAAAAAATCCACGCCTTTGATAGGCCTTTAAAAATCCACGCCTCTGATAGGCCTTTAAAAAATCCGCGCCTTTGATAGACCTTGAAAAAATATTCTTTAAAAAATCCACGCCTTTGATAGGCCTTGAAAAAATATTCTTTAAAAAATCCAAGCCTTGGATAGCCCTTGAAGAAATATTCTTTAAAAAATCCACGCCTTTGGTAGGTCCTCAAAAAATATTCTTTAAAAAATCCACGCCTTTGGTAGGTCCTCAAAAAATATTCTTTAAAAAATCCACGCCTATGGTAGGTCCTCAAAAAATATTCTTTAAAAATCCACGCCTATGGTAGGTCCTCAAAAAAAAAATTCTTTAAAAAAATCCACGCCTTTGGTACGCCCTCAAAAATATTCTTTAAAAAATCCACGCCTTGGATAGCCCTTGAAAAAATATTCTTTAAAAAATCCACGCCTTTGATAGGCCTTGAAAAAATATTCTTTAAAAAATCCACGCCTTTAATAGGCCTTGAAAAAATATTCTTTAATAAATCCACGCCTTGGATAGGCCTTGAAAACATTTTTCTTTAAAAAATCCACGCCTTTGGTAGCCTTTGAAAAAAAATATTCTTTAAAAAATCCACGCCTTTGGTTGCCCTCGAAAACAAATATTCTTTAACAAATCCACGCCTTTGATAGGCGTTGAAAAAATATTCTTTAAAAAATCCACGCCTTTGATAGGCCTTGAAAAAAAAAATCCTTAAAAAAATCCACGCCTTTGATAGGCGTTAAAAAAATATTCTTTAAAAAATCCACGCCTTTGATAGGCCTTGAAAAAATATTCTTTAAAAAATCCACGCCTTTGATAGGCCTTGAAAAAATATTCTTTAAAAAATCCACGCCTTTGATAGGCCTTGAAAAAATATTCTTTAAAAAATCCACGCCTTTGATAGGCCTTTAAAAAATCCACGCCTTTGATAGGCCTTGAAAAAATATTCTTTAAAAATCCACGCCTTTGATAGGCCTTGAAAAAATATTCTTTAAAAATCCACGCCTTTGATAGGCCTTGAAAAAATATTCTTTAAAAATCCACGCCTTTGATAGGTCTTGAAAAAATATTCTTTAAAAATCCACGCCTTTGATAGGCCTTGAAAAAATATACTTTAAAAAATCCACGCCTTTGATAGGCCTTGAAAAAATATTCTTTAAAAAATCCACGCCTTTGGTAGGTCCTAAAAAATATTCTTCAATACATCCACGCCTTAGATAGCCCTTGAAAAAATATACTTTAAAAAATCCACGCCTTTGATAGGCCTTGAAAAAATATTCTTTAAAAAATCCACGCCTTGGATAGCCCTTGAAAAAATATTCTTTAAAAAATCCACGCCTTGGATAGCCCTTGAAAAAATATTCTTTAAAAAATCCACGCCTTGGATAGCCCTTGAAAAAATATTCTTTAAAAAATTCACGCCTTGGATAGCCCTTGAAAAAATATTCTTTAATACATCCACGCCTTAGATAGCCCTTGAAAAAATATTCTTCAATACATCCACGCCTTAGATAGGTCCTCAAAAAATATTCTTTAAAAAATCCACGCCTTTGGTAGGTCCTCAAAAAATATTCTTTAAAAAATCCACGCCTTTGATAGCCATTGAAATAATATTCTTTGATAGGCCTTGAAAAAATATTCTTTAAAAAATCCACGCCTTGGATAGCCCTTGAAAAAATATTCTTTAAAAAATCCACGCCTTGGATAGCCCTTGAAAAAATATTCTTTAAAAAATCCACGCCTTGGATAGCCCTTGAAAAAATATTCTTTAAAAAATCCACGCCTTGGATAGCCCTTGAAAAAATATTCTTTAATAGATCCACGCCTTGGATAGCCCTTGAAAAAATATTCTTTAAAAAATCCACGCCTTTGGTAGGTCCTCAAAAAATATTCTTTAAAAATCCACGCCTTTGGTAGGTCCTCAAAAATATTCTTTAAAAAATCCACGCCTTGGATAGCCCTTAAAAAAATATTCTTTAAAAAATCCACGCCTTGGATAGCCCTTGAAAAAATATTCTTTAATAGATCCACGCCTTGGATAGCCCTTGAACAAATATTCTTTAAAAAATCCACGCCTTGGATAGCCCTTAAAAATATTCTTTAAAAATTCCTAGGTCCTTGTTAAACAATTAAATTCTAATTTTGTACGCATCGTGTCTGACAATACATTTACCTTTCCTGCTCTCCCCTTTGTATCATATTCTATTTCCTACAAACAATAAGTCAAACATATAAATATCTCTCAAAAACTAGGGTAATTATGAATAATTACTTTAGTTTGCTTTAGAATAACAAAAAACCCAAATCTACTGGCAATTTGTTTTTCAATTATTTTAATGACAATCCGAATGACAATAACGTTTTGTTGTTTGTTCCTTATACTTTTTGGAAACCTAATTTACATCTGTATAAATTCATATATAAGCATATGTATAACATCCACCTATATACCTCCATACATATGAATATGATCATACATATAAGGCATACCTTTCTGTGTTTTTTCGGAGGGGGGTTTGAAAATGACATCTCAATTACATGGTGTGTTACTGAAATAATTGCGCCAACATTAGTGAGCTAATACGCTCACAACCACATACACATTCATACATATTTTATGTACTCAAAAAGAGATTATCATCTCTTACCGGTAAGTGAGTGAAAGTGCGTCAATGTACAGGGTACCTTATAAGTTATTTGTCGATTACTACATGCTGAGATAATTGTTTTTCCTGTTTGGTTCTATGATGTCCTATGACCCATACTCGAATACCTTGTATTCTCTACAATATCTTTCTCGCTTGAACTATGACCGAACATTTGTAACGTGTGCTATGATGGTCTGTAATGTAGTCGAGTCGACAAAAATATCAATTGCTGCAATTGTTTGGTGAAATTATCGTTTTGTTGTTTGTGTTTAATGATATTTTGAATGAGACGATTAAATAATTAAATGTGAATTTTTACAGCTGTACAAGTGAGGATTATTTTTTGTATAAACAAACGTTTTGCCTAATAAGCTAACATATAAAATTTGTCAGGAGTTGGTTAACAGTCATTAAAGTTCCTGTAAAGTTCCGAATTAAACTTCCTTGCAAAACGGATCTATTTCCGTTCGAAGCCTTCCAACAAAAACGAATAATATTAAAGAGGGCTTTGAAATCACATATCCGGGGCACGAGCTATATCTTTCTAAGAAAACTTTGGTTATGATTTATAATTCCTATACGCCCTGTTATTCCGATCATATTATGGTAAAGCTCATGAACTAGATGTCGATTAGTACCAGTAATCAATGGAATCATAGGGGATTTCCCACGTAGTTCCAAGGCAAGGTAGAATATTTACAAGCGATCTAGAAACGTATCGAAATCTCTGAATATGTACCTGTCTCTATGTTTACTAATGACAATTTGAGACCACAACAAATCCTCATAGTCCAGTCAGATTTAGTGCAACCTTATCAGCAAGTAGCTGTGTTTTTCCATAAAACTTGTGAATTTACTACTGATTTAGCGCCAGTACTCAATGGATTCATAGGGGATTTCCAATCGCACAAGCGCCGGGTCAGCAATGAAGTACCTATTTTAGAGATCAATTCTAATGACTTGTGTGCGGATGGATTAACGTAAAACCGTTCCTCATCGTGGTGGTTATTTGCGATGATTACAACTAGAGCAATATAATGTGGTTTGCGGAAACGAAAAATGTAGATAGACACAGGCCAAAAAATTCAAATTGTGTACAAAGGAGAACAAATTTGACTTTATTCTAACTTTAACAATAATTAGAATAATCGTTGCTATTAGTTGATGTCTGAAAGATCTGTCGCCAATAACTTCATATGGACTACATTGATTGATATTAATTTAATCAAAAATTGAGAGAGTCGCCCCACAGAAAAATAAATGCTCGTCTTATATAAAATCGTCTCATAGAAGTCCAAAAGGTTTTGGAAATACGCAAAGGTCTTCAAAGGTCAATGGACGACATACAGAAGTCCAAAAAAGTCGTTGGTAGAAGATCAGAACGTATTTTTATAGATGAACATAGACTAATTGTTTTTTACTCAAAAGATGAGAAGTTCTAATAATAGAAGGTCTTTATAAAGATGTCCACAAAAAATTTAAATTTGAGAAGATCTTCTCTGAGAGAGACCAGATGGAATTCCAATGTAAAAACAAAAGGTCTTATTACAGAATAATATAATACCTTGGTCTAGCTATTAAAAATCATTATGTATTTTTATTAAATATGAGATAGATTGAGATGGATGGAGACAAGAAGGCCTTCGTATAGACATCTAATTTATAAAATAATCCGAATATCACTTCTTCACATAGAAAACTAGGGTTCTCGAAAACCAACAGAGGGGCTTCCTCCTCTTATTGAGCAGGTCCCCTGAGGTCCTTTAGCGTTTGTCTACAGGGAAAACTTTCGTCTCTTATATAAACAGATTATTGAATCGTCGTCATAGGGACAACCTAGACGTAGAAGATTTTCTGGTATTTTTTAAGAAGATCTGCTACACTTATTCTTCGTAATTTATACAAGAAAAACTGATGGTCTTCTGTAAGTAGATTTTCTTTATTATAAGCTTTGAAGGGCTAAATCGAGAAAATTTACTTACTGAAGTCTAGCAGATCTTCTTATAAAATACCAGAAAATCTTCTAATAGACTTAGGTCGTCATAGGAACAATTCAGTAGCCTTTTTAAATATGAGTTTTCCCTGCAGACAAACGCTAAAGGACCTCAGGGGACCTGCTTAAAGAGTTTTCTTTTGAAAAAAGTCTGCAAGTGAATTCAGCAATCTTTTTTTATAAAAAAAGTTCTGATGAAAGAAAAGTCCCCAGAAGAGAAGAGGAATATCCTTTTATTGAAAAAGGTTATCATGTGACCTGAACATTTTTTCTATAAAGGAAAGAGTCCTCAGGCGAACTCCTAAAGGGTCGCTGAGCAATTTATTGAGGATTTCCTTATATAAGCAATAAATTAAGAAAAGCCTAAAGAAGACAATTAGGGTTTCCTATATAAAATCCGTAGAATAAGTCCACATGATTTTTTTTTATGGAAGACCAGAAATTCTACTTATAGAATTAGGTCAATAACTTATTCATATAAGAGAGGAACATCTTTCTATAGAAGACCATATGGTTTGTTATAGATGAATTGAACGCCCCGATTTTTTTCCTGTAGGCAAAAGGACCTCAGGGGACCTGATCAAACTCTTTATTTTGACAAAAGTCTTTAGACGAATGGAGCATTTTTTCTATTTAAGAAGTCTTAATTGTAGTAGTTTTTACTATTGAAAAAAGTCCCTAGAAGACCGGACAGAAAAACGTCCTCAGGTGACCATTGAGGGAGCTGAGAATTTTTGGCCATTTGAAGAAGGTTATACTTTGGTTTTATACAGAGAAATACCTCATTATATAGATAATCTTTCTGGTCATCGTTTATCTAAAGGAAATAAATATCCTCCCAATTTTATTTATAGCCATCCTTCATTTATAGTCCAACTTTACTGTAGGTCCTATCATATTTCCTAGCTGGCACAATTTATTCCATATCTTATTGCTCTAGTTTTAATCCGCGCACATAACCATCACGATGATGAACCATTTCATGCTAATCCACCCACACAAGTCATTAGAACTGATCTCAAAATCAGGTACCTTATTGCAGACCTGGTGCTTGTATCTCATCGGGAAAATCCCTTATGATTCCATTGATTACTGGCGCATAATTCACAAGTTTTGTGGATAATGTCAGATATATGCTGATAAGGCTGTACTAAATCTTACTAGACTATCAGGATTTGTTTGCGGTCTCAAATTGTCATTAGTAAACATAGAGACAGGTACATTTTAATTCCTTAAATACTCAGCTCGATCGTTTGTAAATATTCTACATTGCCTTGGAACTAAGTGGGAAATCCCTTATAATTCCATTGATTAATGGCACTAATCCATATCTAGTTCATAAGTTTTCTGGAAAAACACACAAGATATCTTAAATAAGGCCTACTAAAAATCTGGTCAGAATAACGGGGGTACTAGAGCAAGAGTTGGAAACACAAATAAAAGAAAAATGTGAAGAGATCTCGTCGATAAGTTGCCTGTGAGTGACTTCATGCGTCATTCGTAAACAAAATATATTTTGGTGAATGTTTCACCCCATCTGAAACGTATTTCAACTATAAAATCTGTTCATAGGAATTTGTGGAAGTTGTAAACATTTGGGAAAATATTTTGAAATATTTTGGTATGACATTACATCTGATTTAGAATCGATTGAGGTACAAATTCAGGAGTACGGATATCAGTCTTGTACTACGTTTTTTCCTAGCTTCATACGGCAATAACCTGAAGATGGATTGAAATATCTACATTGGTATAACATTTCCTTGGTAGAGAAGCTTTAGCATATTAATATTATTCATGATTGGAGAAAAATTCGATTTAAACGCATGTCAGACTTTGGAATTTGGAGACACGGAATGCAGTAAATCACGCACGCTTTTACACATCTTTAGTCTTCAATGGAAAGGATAGGTTGACATTTTGTATTCTCAGTGGGTAAAAGAGTCCAACAAGAATTGCATTATAATTCCACCTTTTGTAAGACTTATACACTTCGTACTATCGAAAATGTGCCTCATTGTAAAAACGACTTCTAAGTGTTTTAGACCAAACCTGTGTTACGAAATTTTGTTGGTTGGCTGGTGCGCACGATATCTCACCAAGGGAGTATTCAATGTTTTTCCAAATTATTCACATCGTAATTATACCCTAAGCCTTATGGCTAATGTATATACACAAAGTATATACACTTTGATGCGGTGAATGTGTTTCATCGAAATGTTGGTTTTAGAACCCACGTTTCTTTGGACCAAATCCGTCTCAGAAAATTTGGAGTCGATTTACACATGTCGGTCCGTTCATTGTCCGTCTGACTGTCTGGGAAGGGACTAATCGATTTAATCTAAACTTTGCAAATCTTAATATTCTTCCAAACATAGTATAAGTTCGAAAATGGGGAATATCGGTCCACTCCTTCTGGTGCCTCTCTCACAATATGGTTAAAACTGTGCTAAAAATTAATTTTATAATGACTTGCAAACGGACTATCTGATTTTATCGAAACTTTGTACAACCTAGTATATTTACCAAGCCTAGATCCAGTAGGAATACCCATTGCTCCACTTCTTCTGGTACTTCCCCCACAAAGAAAATCGATATTTATAAATCCAATATCAGACGAATGGAATGTCCAATTTGAACCCAGCCTATTACCTTTACCAATGAGTCCAATCAAGTTTGAAGATGGGACCCATTGGTTCACTTCTTCTGGTACCTCCCCCACAAAATGGTGGAAATTGTGCTAAAAATTAATTTTAAAATGATATGCAAAGGGACTATCAGTTTTTAACAAAACTTTGTAAAACCTATTATCTTTACCAATCCTAGGTCGAGTATTAAGATGCGCCCATTGGTCCACAACTTCTGGTACCTCCCACACAAATGGTCCACATTTTCAATATTTATAACTCCAATATTAGGCGAATGGAATCGTATCACATAAAATTCATAGTATTGGACTTGCCAGGTATGAAGCCGCATTGGTATGATCCAATAATGGCATTGACCATTGGCTTCAGTCCACTGGATAGCAAATTAAATGCAATGGGAAGTAGACTAATTCTCCTACAGTTGGCACATATAGTCTTGTCTACATTTTTTGTGCACGGGGCACAGGATGCTTTGGAAAAGCAATATTATATTAATTGCCTTTGAAAATAATTCTTTAATATGGTTCGAAATTGCATATATTAACGAAAATGCTATAGAAAAAACTGATTTGTGATTGTGTGTGTGGCCTTGACGTTGCCCAGTAGTTCGAGTAACTGGTGACGAACTAGATATTTCACTAATTACCTGTAAGTACCACTAGTTACCACTTCATGCCCTAGACTGGTGAATTTAACATGGGTATGTCATTGGGGAAGTCAATTGTCACCTGCCTGCGTTACCGGTATACAGTCATTTCGATAGTCGATTCATTACCCTTTGCATTACCAGTAACTACTGAATTGGTGTGATGTGCGTAGAAAACTTTTTCAATTGACAAAAAAATCCAACTGTCTGTTTTGTGTTCCTTTTTGGAGTATGAAGTAACTAGATCACCAAGTAACTAGCTATATAACTATATAATAGCAGACAATTGATATTTTTTACTATTACTATTACTTAAACACAATCAAAATTAAAGGGAATCACAGTGGATGTAAAAGAAATCAACGCGGTATTTCTTTTAAATCCACTCTGGGGTCTTCGGTGAAAAACCCACAATTATTCACCTAGAGCAGATTTGGGTTGATGCTAATTGAGTCCATAAACGGCTGAACTTGAGGAATTTTGGCAAAACCTGATTTAATGGCGCCTCTTTCCTTCGTACCAATAGAAATCTGTAATAACAAAATTGAACTCATTTTAAAAATTTGCAAAAATCTTTGGACTCCAAAAAAGATCTCACGCTCCGAAACATTAGCTAAAAACTTGCCATTCTCACATACTTCAATGTTTTATTTACCATGAGGAAATAATTACATATGTTCCACAATTGAATACAAATCTCTTTCAAATAAGTCTAATAAACCAGCAGCAAAAAAATCCCCCAATTAAAATAAAAAGGTCACTAAACAGATGTCACAAAAACAAAATCATACAACAATCATGGTAAATGTGAAGTGTATTGTCCCGCTGTTAAAAAACGTACGTACAAAAGTACTCACACACAATCCGCCCTCTCAGTAGTTAGACGAGGCTTTTAAATGCGCCAGTTAAAGTTAAAATACTGTAAAAATGCTAAAAAAAACCAAAACAGAAACTATCTGATTTGTATCTAACAAATAGTTCAAGTGTACCTTTAAATATCATATCATGGTATGGTCATAGATACGCACATACACACATGTATACATGGTTCAAACATAGTTACAAGTATTTCTTTGTTGGCTACAAAAAAAATGAAATAAAAATTTGTTGTTAGTTTGTTTTTAATTGTGGCTTTTTATTTTCATTTCAATTTTATTTGAGATTTTTTTTTTTTTTTGGTTTCGGTTATGATGGCAATTTACAGTCGGAATCTATGTTTTTTTGGCGTTAGGGATGTATGTACGCATGTTTTTGTATGATGTGTATGTGACAGTTTGAAGATGAATGCCAGGCTAGCTCAGAAAAACAAAAACATTTAAGTTTAACATAATAAAGTACATAGAATATAACATACGCCGGCTGACTGGCTGGCTCTTTACCCCAACACTATCAGAACCATTAGATCACACATCAGCAGCTATGGGTAAGACGATGACGACGGACGGTGTCAACAGATCACATCGCATCATGGCACAAAAAAACACACACACTCATACATACATAAATACATTACGACTTTTTAGCTACTTTGTTGTAGTTGTCTAAAAGCCAATGTCACCATCATCAGCAGCCGCAGCACCATTCACCCGGCATTTGGGGAGGGGGCAAACAAAAGCACACGTCTAAATACTTGGCTTTGGTACGCAAACAAGAAAAAACGCCGCTAGCCGTGCCATCTCAGATAAACATCAAAAAATTACACGCAGCATGCGTTTAATGTTTTTCTCTTTTTTGACACCGAAAACAAATACCAAAAAATGCCCCCAAACCTCTGTCTGATGTCCGAAAATCATATGCCGAATCACACAATTCCAAAAACACCAACAGCAGCAGCAGCAACACCATCGTCAACAACATCGCCACCAGATTGATAAGACTTTAATCATACAAATGTTTATACCAAAGTAATTACAAGTAATTGAATGAAGATACAACTGAAATACACTCCAGAGAGAGAGAGAGGGGAAGTGGAAATGTAACGGTAACGGTAAAAATTGAAATTCAAATTTGTTTTTTGTTCCGTTATCAAGATGTCCTCATATATCTAATTTAGATGACAGAATATATGTACATGGATATAGAATATAAATCGCTTGTTTTAGGCTTTGGTGTTGAAAGTAATTCCGCTAATTAGTTTTTTTTTCTGCGGAAATAGCCGATTTGACAATATGGGGCGGTACTTTTATGGTAAATCTGCAAACAGTATATGTGGAACAGGTCATTTGAAAAAAAATCCGGATCTTTGTTGGAGTAAGCTTTTATGCCTGTCACGATATTTTGTATAGCACACATACAACAATAACCTTGGTTTTTGGAATTCTTGGAGGGTTACTTCCTCACAGACAATTTTTAATGTAGGTCTACGAATAAGGTATTTTATCGGTCTTATCCTCATTTTGTTTTCCACCGAAGTTTCCATAATTTCTTCAAGTCCACATGTATTGACTTTTATTACTTTTTTACATAGCTGGCTTTTGACAGAACGTTTGTTCCAAAATGATTCTCCAGCGCGTGGGTTTTGTACGCAGCACTTCTAATTTGAAAGACCATATTTCGAATACATAGGATTCGTCGGCCTTCCCCTTTCTGCATGAACAATCAATTGGCTCGCTTTCATATGATTTTTAGCTGGGGCATCTTCATCCATTGTCACAACATGTCGCTGCAGCTCGATACGTTTGACCATGTCGATGTCCGAGAATATATATGGTACAACTCATGGTTCATTGGACGGCGATATTCACCATCAACACAGATAGGCCCATAATTCTTTCGTAGAATTTTTCTCTAAAAACACTCCAAGAGCGGCCTCATCTGCTTGCGCAAGTACCCATGCTTCAGATCCATACAAAAGCACGAGTAATATCAGCGTCATGTATTCTTAAATTGTTTACTCAGGCCATTGTAGCATCTGTTGGGCAACAACACACAATTTTTCTCCGGATTTCAATGCTGATTTTATTAGTTTTGTTTCTGGCGGTACCAAGGTATATAGAATCGTTCACTACCTTGAAGCTGTAGTTTTCAAGTTCCACAGTTGGTCTAAGTCTACTGGAGTG
The DNA here is from genome assembly GCF_032173495.1 of Musca vetustissima. Taxonomy (NCBI): domain Eukaryota; kingdom Metazoa; phylum Arthropoda; class Insecta; order Diptera; family Muscidae; genus Musca; species Musca vetustissima. The sequence goes on along the minus strand of NW_026879812.1, from coordinate 101,770 downwards.
TTGATACCATCAGATTGGTCTTCTCGCCATTTACTGCCAGACCCACTTTGGTAGACTCCTCAATTTGTTGAACGTATTATGTCGATGTCATCGGCGTTGCTGTTTGGTGTACATAGTACCAATTCTGTTCAAATTTGCATCTCGTATGACCTTTTTCAGCAGGAATTGTCTGAATCCTCGTTCGGTATTTAAGGGCTCCGATAGGCCTTTTCCGACTTTAACTGCTGACCTTTGCCAGTTAAAGTTATCCTGCATAGCCGTATTCATTTTACAGGAATGCCGAACGCAGACATGACTTTAAACACCTCTGAACGGATAGGGCTATCAAATGCGGTTATATAGTCGACGAATAAGTGAAATGTGTCGATGTGTTTTTTATGGGTCTTTTCCAGGATTTGGCACAGACTGAAAATCTGGTCAATGGTGGATTTGACAGGTCTGAAGCTGCATTGGTATGGTCCAATAATGTCATTGGCCATTGGCTTCAATCGTTCACACAGCACATTGGATAAATCTTTATATGCGATAGGTAGGAGACTAATTCCTCTATTGTTGGCACATATCATCTTGTCTATTTTTTTGTGCACAGGACACAGGATGCTGAGGTTCCAAAAAATGGTCATGCGTTTCTCTAGCCAAATTGTACTAAGCAGCTGGTGCATGCTCCTGACCATCATCTGACCACCGGCCTTGAATAGTTCGGCTAGTAATCCGGCTCCTACTGCTTTTTATTCTTTAGCCGATTAATTGTCATTCTGACCTCTTCTTGGCTAGGTGGTATACACTCTATACCGCCATCTCTTATTGGATCTGGGGCATCCTCTTCACCGCTAGTATTTAATAATTCTTTGCCATTATGCTTCTATACAATTATCGGGACAAGAAGTGCAGTTGGGTAAGTTGAGCGAGTAGGCTTCTGCTATCTGTTGTGTTTATAGCTTTTTCGACGTCGAGTTTCCGTGTCGTGGTAGATCGCACCTTCGCTGCAACATTAAGACGGGTGCGAACCTTGACTGACACAAGGTAATGGTCCGAATCGATATTCGCTCCTCGAATCGATCGAACGTCTAATACACTGGATGAATGCCTTCCGTCTATCACAATAGGGTCAATTTAATTTCTCGTTGCTTGATCAGGAGAAATCCAGGTGTCCTTGTGTATTCGAGATACCTGAATCTGGTGCTGACAACTACCATGTTTTTTGCTGCCGCGAAGTCAATCAACCTCATGCCGTTGTCGGATGTTTCTTCATGAAGGCTGAATATTCCGACGGTGGGGCCAAAGATATTTTCCCTTCCGATTTTTGCATTAAAATCTCCTAGCAGAATTTTAATGTCATGGCCTGGGCAGTGGTCATATGCAGTTTCTAGGCCTTCGTAAAATATGTCTATATGTAAGACAAAGATGAGCAGATCTTTGTCTTCGGTCGGAGCATGTTGTGCCCATGTAGACTGATGTAGAAGATCTTCGCTTTTATACGGATTATAGCAATTCGCTCATCTACTGGAGTAAATCTGGAGACAAGGTCTTTTATTCTCCTGTTAACCATAAATCCGCAGCCAAATTCATGTCTCGTTTCATGGCAGCTATAACACAGGGCGTAATCGTCTGATTTACTTACGCCAGTACCTTTCCATCGCATTTCCTTTAAGGCAATAATAACGGCTTTGTACTTCTTGAGTACATCCGCCAAAGCGAGAACTGCGCCTCTTGTACTTTATACGTTTGCGGGGGTCGTCAACATTAGGGGGGTTTGGTTTTCTTTTTCATAGCATTTTCATAGTAGTAGTGGGTTTTACGACGCCTCAACCCATTTTTATGGGTGAACTCGCGCCACATATTAGCTCACTATTTCATCGGGTGATGAAAATAGTTACCCCAAGTGACACCGCGGGGATGTCAGTGTCCATAATTGAGATGACAGAGGGACCAAGATATTTCTGGGCTTCGTCATGTTAAAGCCAATCAGAGCCGTTGCTTGGTATCTATCATCCCCTACGTCACCCATTTAGCCATTGATAGTACTCCTAGGATATTTGGTTTTCCGAATGGAAAATATCGATCCTGGTAATACTGCCGCCTGGACTTTTATTTATCCCTGTTCATGTGATGTTTTCAAAAATTATTTCGGAAATGAATTTTAGACAGCCTTAAAATGTATTACTTTAAATTTTTTGATTCATTCACTGGCATCTAATCGGAAACAATATACCACAAATTGGGCTTCATCATATTCTAAGATTTTCCTTTCGTATATTTGAGATTCCTAAAGATTCCTGTCATAATTTCGTCAATAATTTTCCTTAATGGTTTCTAAAACCATCGTATCCTATCCCACAATACATTGTTTAAAAGATTTGACCTCTTTCACCTTCTTTTAAAATCTCATAATTTTTTGGCATGTAAATTTACAAAAAATAAAAACACACTTAATCATGTTATTGGCAATATATGGCCACCATATACATATTTTTTTGTTTGCTTACAATTTACGTTCATTTTGGCAGTTACACTATTCGATAACTTGGTTTTTTTTTTTTTAATTTAATAACTTGTTCAAAAAATAATAGCAGCAGCAACGACAACAACAACTACCACACAACAAAAATAATAATAGTAATGCAGACAAAACTTAACTCGTTTAACACTACTATACAATACTCTATAAATATATAGAGACAGACGGACGGACGGACAGACCCCGGTCGACTATTATTGTTCGAACGGACCAAATGCAAAACGAAAAAAAAACCAAAATGTTATTTCAAATTGAACCAACTTGAGGGCGATTGAGAGGTAAAGAGAGAGAGAGAGAGTGAAGGTGGATATTCATATGAACCGTTATTATTGTTGTATGTAGTTGTTTTTATTTCGATAATAAAACAATTCAACACTTAATAATAATAACCGCAATGCACTGCGATTTTTTGACCAGACTGGCTGTGTGGATGAGGGCGTATCGATAAAACAAAAAGAGATATTTTTCAAGGTCTACAAGAGGCTTGGATTTTTTAAAAAAATATTTTTTCAAGGGCCATCCATACAAGGCGTGTATTTTTTAAAGAATATTTTTTCAAGGGCCATCCATACAAGGCGTGGATTTTTTAAAGAATATTTTTTAGAGGACCTAACAAAGGCGTAGATTTTTTAAAGAATATTTTTTAGAGGACCTAACAAAGGCGTGGATTTTTTAAAGAATATTTTTTAGAGGACCTAACAAAGGCGTGGATTTTTTAAAGAATATTTTTTAGAGGACCTAACAATGGCGTGGATTTTTTAAAGAATATTTTTTAGAGGGCCATCCATACAAGGCGTGGATTTTTTTAAAGAATATTTTTAGAGGACCTAACAAAGGTGTGGATTTTTTAAAGAATATTTTTTAGAGGACCTAACAAAGGCGTGGATTTTTTAAAGAATATTTTTTAGAGGACCTAACAAAGGCGTGGATTTTTTAAAGAATATTTTTTAGAGGACCTAACAAAGGCGTGGATTTTTTAAAGAATATTTTTTAGAGGACCACCTAACAAAGGCGTGGATTTTTTAAAGAATATTTTTTCAAGGGCCATCCATACAAGGCGTGGATTTTTTTAAAGAATATTTTTAGAGGACCTAACAAAGGCGTGGATTTTTTAAAGAATATTTTTTAGAGGGCCATCCATACAAGGCGTGGATTTTTTTAAAGAATATTTTTAGAGGACCAAATAGGCGTGGATTTTTAAAGAATATTTTTTCGAGGCCTACAAGAGGCGTGGATTTTTTAAAGAATATTTTTTAGAGGCCTACAAGAGGCGTGGATTTTTTAAAGAATATTTTTTAGAGGCCTACAAGAGGCGTGGATTTTTTAAAGAATATTTTTTAGAGGGCCAACTACAAGGCGTGGATTTTTTAAAGAATATTTTTAGAGGGCCAACTGAGGCGTGGATTTTTTAAAGAATATTTTTCAAGGGCCAACTGAGGCGTGGATTTATTAAAGAATATTTTTTAAGGGCCAACTGAGGCGTGGATTTTTTAAAGAATATTTTTAAAGAATATTTTTTAAGGGCCAGCTGAGGCGTGGATTTATTAAAGAATATTTTTAAGGGCCAGCTGAGGCGTGGATTTATTAAAGAATATTTTTTAAGGGCCAACTGAGGCGTGGATTTATTAAAGAATATTTTTTTTTTCAAGGGCCAACTGAGGCGTGGATTTATTAAAGAATATTTTTCAAGGGCCAACTGAGGCGTGGATTTTTTAAAGAATATTTTTAAGGGCCAACTGAGGCGTGGATTTATTAAAGAATATTTTTTAAGGGCCAACTGAGGCGTGGATTTATTAAAGAATATTTTTCAAGGGCCAACTGAGGCGTGGATTTTTTAAAGAATATTTTTTAGAGGTCCAGCTGCCAAATAGGTGTGGATTTTTAAAGAATATTTTTCTGAGCTGCCAAATGGGCGTGGATTTTTAAAGAATATTTTTCAGAGGTCCAGCTGCCAAATAGGCGTGGATTTTTAAAGAATATTTTTCAATGAACAACTGAGGCGTGGATTTTTTAAAGAATATTTTTTAGAGGCCACCATAAGGCGTGGTTTTTTTAAAGAATATTTTTTAGAGGCCACCATTTTTTTAAAGAATAACATTTGTTATAACAAAGGCGTGGATTTTTTAAAGAATATTTTTTAGAGGACCAACAAAGGCGTGGATTTTTTAAAGAATATTTAGAGGGCCAACTGAGGCGTGGATTTTTTAAAGAATATTTTTCAAGGGCCAACTGAGGCGTAACAAAGGCGTGGATTTATTAAAGAATATTTTTCAAGGGCCATCCATACAAGGCGTGGATTTTTTTAAAGAATATTTTTAGAGGACCTAACAAAGGCGTGGATTTTTTAAAGAATATTTTTTAGAGGGCCATCCATACAAGGCGTGGATTTTTTTAAAGAATATTTTTAGAGGACCTAACAAAGGTGTGGATTTTTTAAAGAATATTTTTTAGAGGACCTAACAAAGGCGTGGATTTTTTAAAGAATATTTTTTAGAGGACCTAACAAAGGCGTGGATTTTTTAAAGAATATTTTTTAGAGGACCTAACAATGGCGTGGATTTTTTAAAGAATATTTTTTAGAGGGCCATCCATACAAGGCGTGGATTTTTTTAAAGAATATTTTTAGAGGACCTAACAAAGGCGTGGATTTTTTAAAGAATATTTTTTAGAGGACCTAACAAAGGCGTGGATTTTTTAAAGAATATTTTTTAGAGGACCTAACAATGGCGTGGATTTTTAAAGAATATTTTTTAGAGGACCTAACAATGGCGTGGATTTTTTAAAGAATATTTTTTAGAGGACCACCTAACAAAGGCGTGGATTTTTTAAAGAATATTTTTTAGAGGACCACCTAACAAAGGCGTGGATTTTTTAAAGAATATTTTTTCAAGGGCCATCCATACAAGGCGTGGATTTTTTAGAGAATATTTTTTCAAGGGCCATCCAACAAAGGCGTGGATTTTTTATGAATATTTTTTAGAGGACCACCTAACAAAGGCGTGGATTTTTTAAAGAATATTTTTTAGAGGACCACCTAACAAAGGCGTGGATTTTTTAAAGAATATTTTTTAGAGGACCACCTAACAAAGGCGTGGATTTTTTAAAGAATATTTTTTAGAGGACCACCTAACAAAGGCGTGGATTTTTTTAAGAATATTTTTTAGAGGACCACCTAACAAAGGCGTGGATTTTTTAAAGAATATTTTTAGAGGACCACCTAACAAAGGCGTGGATTTTTTAAAGAATATTTTTTAGAGGACCACCTAACAAAGGCGTGGATTTTTTAAAGGATATTTTTTAGGGTGTTTAGGGTCCAACAAAGGCGTGGATTTTTTTAAGAATATTTTTCGAGGACGATCTCCGCAAAAGGCGTGGATTTTTTTAAGAATATTTTTCGAGGACGATCTCCGCAAAAGGCGTGGATTTTTTTAAGAATATTTTTCAAGGAAAAGGCGTGGATTTTTTAAGAATATTTTTTAGAGGACCACCTAACAAAGGCGTGGATTTTTTAAAGAATATTTTTTAGAGGACCACCTAACAAAGGCGTGGATTTTTTAAAGAATATTTTTTAGAGGACCACCTAACAAAGGCGTGGACTTTTTAAAGAATATTTTTTCAAGGGCCATCCATACAAGGCGTGGATTTTTTAGAGAATATTTTTTCAAGGGCCATCCAACAAAGGCGTGGATTTTTTATGAATATTTTTTAGAGGACCACCTAACAAAGGCGTGGATTTTTTAAAGAATATTTTTTAGAGGAGCACCTAACAAAGGCGTGGATTTTTTAAAGAATATTTTTTAGAGGACCACCTAACAAAGGCGTGGATTTTTTAAAGAATATTTTTAGAGGACCACCTAACAAAGGCGTGGATTTTTTAAAGAATATTTTTTAGAGGACCACCTAACAAAGGCGTGGATTTTTTAGAGGACCACCTAACAAAGGCGTGGATTTTTTAAAGAATATTTTTTAGAGGACCACCTAACAAAGGCGTGGATTTTTTAAAGAATATTTTTTAGAGGAGCACCTAACAAAGGCGTGGATTTTTTAAAGAATATTTTTTAGAGGACCACCTAACAAAGGCGTGGATTTTTTAAAGAATATTTTTAGAGGACCACCTAACAAAGGCGTGGATTTTTTAAAGAATATTTTTTAGAGGACCACCTAACAAAGGCGTGGATTTTTTAAAGAATATTTTTTAGAGGACCACCTAACAAAGGCGTGGATTTTTTAAAGAATATTTTTTAGAGGAGCACCTAACAAAGGCGTGGATTTTTTAAAGAATATTTTTTAGAGGAGCACCTAACAAAGGCGTGGATTTTTTAAAGAATATTTTTAGAGGACCACCTAACAAAGGCGTGGATTTTTTAAAGAATATTTTTTAGAGGACCACCTAACAAAGGCGTGGATTTTTTAAAGAATATTTTTTAGAGGACCACCTAACAAAGGCGTGGATTTTTTAAAGAATATTTTTTAGAGGACCACCTAACAAAGGCGTGGATTTTTTAAAGAATATTTTTTAGAGGACCACCTAACAAAGGCGTGGATTTTTTAAAGAATATTTTTTAGAGGACCACCTAACAAAGGCGTGGATTTTTTAGAGGACCACCTAACAAAGGCGTGGATTTTTTAAAGAATATTTTTTAGAGGACCACCTAACAAAGGCGTGGATTTTTTAAAGAATATTTTTTAGAGGAGCACCTAACAAAGGCGTGGATTTTTTAAAGAATATTTTTTAGAGGAGCACCTAACAAAGGCGTGGATTTTTTAAAGAATATTTTTAGAGGACCACCTAACAAAGTCGTGGATTTTCTAAAGAATATTTTTTAGAGGACCACCTAACAAAGGCGTGGATTTTTTAAAGAATATTTTTTAGAGGACCACCTAACAAAGGCGTGGATTTTTTAGAGGACCACCTAACAAAGGCGTGGATTTTTTAAAGAATATTTTTTAGAGGACCACCTAACAAAGGCGTGGATTTTTTAAAGAATATTTTTTAGAGGAGCACCTAACAAAGGCGTGGATTTTTTAAAGAATATTTTTTAGAGGAGCACCTAACAAAGGCGTGGATTTTTTAAAGAATATTTTTAGAGGACCACCTAACAAAGGCGTGGATTTTTTAAAGAATATTTTTTAGAGGACCACCTAACAAAGGCGTGGATTTTTTAAAGAATATTTTTTAGAGGACCACCTAACAAAGGCGTGGATTTTTTAAAGAATATTTTTTAGAGGACCACCTAACAAAGGCGTGGATTTTTTAAAGAATATTTTTTAGAGGACCACCTAACAAAGGCGTGGATTTTTTAAAGAATATTTTTTAGAGGACCACCTAACAAAGGCGTGGATTTTTTAAAGAATATTTTTTAGAGGACCACCTAACAAAGGCGTGGATTTTTTAAAGAATATTTTTTCAGGCATCCAACAAAAGCGTGGATTTTTTAAAGAATATTTTTTCAGGCATCCAACAAAAGCGTGGATTTTTTAAAGAATATTTTTTCAAGGGGAATTCTGATTCCAATACGACCTATATTGAAGTATTGTGTATGTATGTGTTTCGATTGTAACAAAATAACCACATTGTTTTTAAAGGCCCATTTCCATGTTCGCACATTAAGTGCAGGAACTCTCATATAATTTTTTTTGTCCAGTACACTGTCGGGACAAACACAAATGCATGTTTATTGGCGTTTGGTGTTTTGTTGCTATTATGCTGCTGGCAGGCAGGCAGGCTGGCTGTCACAAACAGACACAGAGGAGGGTAGCCAATATCCCCATACAAACATGCTACCCAAAAGCACCTTGTCAGTCCCTCCATAGCGTAGATATCCTTTCAACTCTGTGTGGTTCTGCTACTCATAAATAAATTGGCTCCACACAAAGCAGGGCTACCCCGAGTCCACAGAAATTCAAATACACACACATACACACTCCAACTAATTTCAAATGCACTTTTATATTACAGACAACAACTGAGGCTTTAATATCGATGTTGTTTTTATTTTTTCTTCGCTCTAAGCTCACATTGTGTGCATGTCCTAATTCCATAATAAAGTCGCTCTATGCCATGTAAATGCACACGAGAACACACACTCACACACACATTTTTGCATATACATATATATACAAAACATTTATGATTTTATGCCTATGGGCACCCATTTTGTAAGTTCCTCAACCTCCGATCAGTCCCCGCTACCGCCTCTCCATAGATACCCATTGGGGTATCATGTGCATGGCCAGAGTTAGGCATGCATATGCTCTTGATTGGCAATAAATGCCGTTTGGTCGGACGGACGGTCGTTCGGTGCAGTTCATATTTTAAAATGTGGTTAGAAGCGCGATTTTATATTTTGTTGCGGTCGACAGGGTCTGGCCATTGAATTCATTCCGTGGGCAGACATTGCAATGCTGATGATGATGTGGACGACGACGTCGACAACAACATAACCATAATAATAACACCTAATATACATAAACTAGAGGACTTCGATTACAGTGCACAGCAAAAGTAAACGGCACATAGGAAAGAGGATATACCTACCTCTCCTTGGGAGAACATTCAGAAATCAGGACCTATTCTTGGGGTTTAAAAATAAGCTGAAAATTGTGAATACGAATTTTCCCATCGTAAATAATTTTTTCTACGTTGCATACTTTTCATCTCCACTGTAACCACTGTTTAACATAGTTGTAGTAGCACCTACCTAAATGCGCACCAATCATGTCTGTGTGTCTGTCCACCATAAATTCTCTAGTATCCAATAAGCAGGCAATAAGCCATGGAACATATGGTCCGTCGTTTTGACAGTCGAGTGCTTTATTGCCGAATATTTTTGTCACGAAATTAATTGTGAATGAACGAAAATTGCCACAATGAGGACAACGATGTAGTCGCCAGAGTTTTACGATAACCCTCCTTAATACTGACAATTCAACTGTCATGACATTTAAACGGTATCAATAATCATAAGTGATACAATTAAGTGCAAAACTGGCGGAGAGCGAAGTACTTAAAAGATATCCAACATTGTGACGGGTTCGAAATGGAAAAATGAATAAAAAATATTGAAATGGAAAATGGCGATATGACAAAGGCGTGGATTTTTCTTGAAATTTTGGGTGTGTGTCACTCCTGGTTCAAATGTGATAGATAAGTCTGGGTTTTTGGAAATTCGTTCTAGAACGGTACGAAAAGTACTAAATGTGATATCGTTTGTATTTGACAGACATAGAACCCTTAGATTTTAAATGAGGGTCACTGATAGAGTGTAGAATAGATATAGCAAAGGGTTTTTGGACATTCGAACTATAAGTATTCGAAAAGTACTAAAATGTACCAAATTTGGTACAATTTCTTAGCATGTGAATGGATAGAGCTAAAAACTTGAAATTTGGAATGCGAATAAGGTTTGAGATGTTGGGTCTATTTACTCATGTATACGAAAAGTACTATATGGTACTATATTTGGTACACATTTAATTTGGAGGTACAAATCGAACTGGAGTCCTGAAATATGAAATTAACATTACCATCTGAGTGTAGGTTTGGGATATGTACGTAGTTTTGGAAATTTGTTACTTATGTGCACGAAAAGTACTAAATTGGTACAATTTGGATTTTTGTGAACCGATAGTTGGATTGGGGTCATGATCCAGTTTACGAATATTAAGACCTATGGGTACTAAATGGTACTAAATTTGGTACAGCTTGAATTTTAGGTGAACCAATAGAGATAGAATCATGAAATTTGGAGTCCGGATCACTGTTGGGGTGTAAGATTGAGATATGGAGGAAGTTTTGGAAATTTGTACTACTATGTACTAAATTTGGTACAATTTGAATTGTGGGTGAACCGATAGGGTTGGAATCCTGAAATGAAATCGTACTATAATTGGTACAATTTTGATTTTTGTGAACCGATAGAGCGGAAACAGTGACATTTGGAGTCAGGATCATTGGGTCATGATTCAGTTTACGAAAATTAATACCTATGGGTACTAAATGGTGGGTGAACCAATAGAGTTGGAATCTTTAAATTTGGATTTAGGAGCACTGTGGAGTTGTAGGATTGGGGTATAAAGGAAGTATTGGAAATTTGTACTACCATGTACTAAATTTGGTACAGTTCGAATTGTGGGTGCATCGATGGAATCATGAAATTTGAATTTGGAATCATTGTGGGGGTTTATGATCTGGGTATGCAGGAAGTTTTATTGGATGGTTGTGGTGGGTACTTATGGAAATAATGTGTGCTAAATGGAACTAAATTTAGTAAAATTTTTATTTGGGTGAACCTTTAGACTCCGAATCATGAAATTTTGAATGCGAATTAAGGTTGAGAAGTAGGGTCGATATAAGAAGGTGGTTTTGAAATTGTCTGCTCATGTTTACGAAAAGTACTATATTTTGTACAATTTATAATTGGAGGTCAAAATGGAGCGTGAGCAAATCGAGATGTACAGGAGTCAGAATGAAGTCCGGAAATTTTACCAACGAGAAAAACACCAAACCGAAGGCTTTAGTGCAGGCACATCCTCCTGTAGAAATGAAGAAGAAAACCTAGTGACAGATACAGACAGTGTGCTGAAGATCTGGAAGGAGCATTTTGAAAAACTTTTGGTATCAAATAGTGGCGGTGAAGAAGATAGCTCAGAACCAATAAAAGATGATGGTATAGAGTGTATACCACCTAGCCAAGATGAGGTCATAAAAGCAATTAATCGGCTCAAGAACAATAAAGCAGCAGGAGCCGATGGCTTACCGAACTATTCAAGACTGGTGGCCAGATGCTGGTCAGGAGCATACACCAGCTGATTATTACAATTTGGCTAGAGGAATACATGCCCAATGATTGGAACCTCAGCATCCTGTGTCCCGAGCACAAAAAAGGAGACAAAACGATATGTGTCAACTATAGAGGAATAAGTCTCCTTCCCATCGCATATAAAATGCTATCCAGAGTACTGTGTGAACGATTGAAGCCAATCGTCAATGACATCATTGGAATATACCAATGCGGCTTCAGAACTGACAAATCCACCATTGACCAGATTTACACTCTGCGCCAAATCCTGGAAAAGATCCACGAAAAACACATCGACACATACCACCTATTTGTCGACTATAAAGACGCATTCGACAACCCTATCCGTTTAGAGGTGTATAAAGCCATGTCTGCCTTCGGTATTTCTACAAAATTAATACGGCTATGCAGGATAACCTTAACTGGTACAAGATTAGCAGTTAAAGTCGGAAAGAACCTCTCGGAGCCTTTCAATACCGAACGAGGATTCAGACAAGGTGATAGCTTTTCGTGTGACCTTTTTAACATCCTGCTGGAAAAGGTCATACGAGAAGCAAAAGGAAACAGAAGAGGTACACTGTACACTAAACAACACATGTTACTCGCTTACGCCGATGACATCGATATCATTTGTCGAACATTGCAAGCGCTAACAGCCACCTTTGAACAAATTTAGAAGGAGTCTGGCAGTAAAAGGCGAGAAGACAATGCTGATGGTATCAACGCGCAAGACGTCCAGTAGACTCGGATTAACTCTGGAACTTGAGAACTACCGCTTCGAGGTAGTTAAGGAATTTATATACTTTGGTACCGCCATAAATATAACGAATGACATCAGTTTTGAAATTCGGAGAAGGATTGTGATGGCCAACAGATGTTACTATGGTCTAAGTAAGCAGTTTAGAAACAAGGCCATCTCCTGCCAGACCAAACTCACACTTTACAAGACGCTGATACTACCCGTGCTATTATATGGATCTGAAGCATGGGTACTTGCACAAGCAGATGAGATAGCTCTTGGGGTGTTTAAAAGAAAAATTCTCCGAAAGATCTACGGACCGATCTGCGTCGACGTCGGTGAATATCGACGTTGTATGAATCATGACCTTTACAATTTATTCGCGGACATAGTTAGTCGTATTGAGCTGCAACGACTACTGTGGCTGGGCCATGTTGTGCGAATGAATGAGAATGCCCCAGCTCAAACGGCATATAAAAGCGAGCCTACTGATGGTTCCCGTAGAAGGGGAAGGCCACGAATTAGATGGCAAGACCGAAGTAGAAAACAACATCTTGGAACGTGGTCTTCCAAATTGATGGAGATGCGCACAAGACCGACGGATTTGGAAATATTTTTTTAAGCTCGGTTTATGGAACAACCGTTATGTAACAAGCCAGAAGTAAGTACGTAAAAAAATCCACGCCTAAAAAAATATTCTTTAAAAAATCCACGCCTTTGTTGGGTCTGGCCTGAAAAAATATTCTTTAAAAAATCCACGCCTTTGTTGGGTCTGGCCTGAAAAAATATTCTTTAAAAAATCCACGCCTTTGTTGGGTCTGGCCTGAAAAAATATTCTTTAAAAAATCCACGCCTTTGTTGGGTCTGGCCTGAAAAAATATTCTTTAAAAAATCCACGCCTTTGTTGGGTCTGGCCTGAAAAAATATTCTTTAAAAAATCCACGCCTTTGTTGGGTCTGGCCTGAAAAAATATTCTTTAAAAAATCCACGCCTTTGTTGGGTCTGGCCTGAAAAAATATTCTTTAAAAAATCCACGCCTTTGTTGGGTCTGGCCTGAAAAAATATTCTTTAAAAAATCCACGCCTTTGTTGGGTCTGGCCTGAAAAAATATTCTTTAAAAAATCCACGCCTTTGTTGGGTCTGGCCTTAAAAAATATTCTTTAAAAAATCCACGCCTTTGTTGGGTCTGGCCTAAAAAAATATTCTTTAAAAAATCCACGCCTTTGTTGGGTCTCTGAAAAAATCGGCTTCTTCTTTAATGTTGAAGATGTTTCGGAAAAAATTCCACTTAGTTATTCTAAACGAATATTCGATTTAAGCCATTAACCGTAACCTAAAGAAATTAGTTTTTGACATCGACATCATTATAAAAATAAAATAAAACAATTACCCCGACGATACCCCCTTCCATTTTAAAATTTGATTTAATTTGTTGTTGTTGTTGTTGTTGTTACTTTCAAATATCTCTCACATTGATCATCGATATGGCAGTGTGGTATGGCGAACATTTTTATAGCCAGCTACTTATCTAACCATGATGAACTTCTAAGAAGTTCATTATTCTTTGGGAGGACAAGTTGTTGTTTTGGCCCAGAACATTAAATTGGGGAGTGTGTATGTGCGTGTATCGGTGTGTGCCGAGTGTTGTTATTGTTTTTAGTTGGAAAACAGATTTTTAATTGTTTTAAATTTACAAGGCAAAATTAACTTCAAAACTAATAAAAATTTGTCTATTGAAATAAACGTAGTAAATAAATAATATCCACGCCTTTGGCCATGGGTCTGGCCTGACAAAATCTTTTGAAAAAATCCACGTTTTTGGTTTGGTTCGGTCGGCCTAAAAAAATATTCTTTGAAAAATCGGTTTTCTGGGAAAAAAGTCATCAAATGGCTATTTTAAATTAGATGGCAACAACAATCATCACAAAAATTCCAAAACAAAACCTACAACAACTATGTCTTTAAGCCATTAACAGATCTGTTAATTTTTTTGGGGGGAAAGAAATTAGTTTTTGGCTACGCATAAAAACGTTATAAAAATAAAAGAAACACAAGTGAGTGAGGCAGTGTCGGAGTTCGTCACAATCAAATCAAATAATTTGTATGCAATTTGTATTTACAAGTTTGCTCCTCCAGTGTAATTCCATTTAAACCCGTTGTTGTTGGCCTAAAAGGTTTTTTGTTTTTTCTTTGGCTGTTTTTTCTCAGCTAGTCTTCATTTATGTGTGAAGTTTGGTATACACGCTCTGCAAAAGTAACACACAAAAAATAAGAGCTCTTAGGCGGCACAGGTCGGAATGTTGAATTTTGATTCAATGCGTGATGGTGACAAAATTACAAAGATTTTGGCTACAGAAGTTAACACATTGGGGAGTGTGTATGTGCGTGTATCGGTGTGTGCCGAAAAATGTTGTTATTGTTTTTAGTTGGAAAACAGATTTTTAATTGTTTTAAATTTACAAGGCAAAATTAACTTCAAAACTAATAAAAATTTGTCTATTGAAATAAACGTAGTAAATAAATAATATCACACTCATCGGAATGGCCATCGGTCGGCCAACTATCCCCGTCGACAAAATCTTTTGAAGAGAAGAAACGTTTTTGGTTTGGTTCGGACGCTGATTGAGACGGTTTTCTGGGAAAAAAGTCATCAAATGGCTATTTTAAATTAGAGTGGCAACAACAACCAAAACTAAACCAACAACAACAACTATGTCTGTAGCCGAAACAGATCTGTTAATTTTTTTGGGGGGGAACAACCAATGTTCGGCTTGGCTACGCATAAAAACGTTCTCAAATATCGAAGAAGAAACACAAGTGAGGCAGTGTCGGAGTTCGTCACAATCAAATCAAATAATTTGTATGCACAACGGTATCGTAAGTAAATCGTTAAAGTCGGAAAGTACAAGTCGTAAAACGCTCCAGTGCTCCTCCAGTGTAATTCCATTTAAACCCGAACACGAGCAGAAATTCAAAGTAAATCTGCCGCAATTATGGCCTAAAAGGTTTTTTGTTTTTTCTTTGGCTGTTTTTTAGCTAGTCTTCATTTATGTGTGAAGTTTAGGACCATACACGCTCTGCAAAAGTAACACACAAAAAATAAGAGCTCAGGCGGCACAGGTCGGAATGTTGAATTTTGATTCAATGCGTGATGGTGACACTAAAATACAAAGATTTTGGCTACGAAGTCCCACACCTGAAGAAATACTCTTTAAAAAATCCTCCACGCCTCATATAGGCCCTGGAAAAACATTCTTTAAAAAATCCTCCACGCCTCATATAGGCCCTGGAAAAATATTCCTTAAAAAATCCTCCACGCCTCATATAGGTCCTGGAAAAATATTCTTTAAAAAATCCACGCCTCATATAGGCCCTGGAAAAATATACTTTAAAAAATCCAGGCCTCATGGATATAGGCCCTGGAAAAATATTCTTTAAAAAATCCACGCCTCATATATTTACTTACTTAGCGGGCTTGTGAGAGAACTTTCGTTCCATAAGCCGAGCATAGAAAAGATTTCCAGGCCCGCCGGTCTTTTGTGCAGTTTTTCCAATTTGAAAGACCAGTTTCGGCAATGTTGTCTTCGACTTGATCTTTCCATCGTATTGTTGGCCATCCCCTTCTGCATGAACCATCAGCTGGTTCGCTTTTATATGCCTTCTGGGCTGGGGCATCTTCATCCATTCTCACAACATGACCTAGCCAACGTAGCCGCTGCAGATCAATACGTCTACCAATGTCGATGTCCGACAATAGCTGGTACAACTCATGGTTCATTCGACGGCGTAGGTTTCTGTTACCTGTTGTGTTTGCAGCTTTTCGACGTCGAGTTTCCGTGTTGTGTTAGATCGCACCTTTGCTGCTACGTTAAGACGGGAGCGTATCTTGGCTGCCACAAGATAATGGTCTGAATCGATATTCGCTCCTCGGATCGATCGGACGTCTAAAATACTGGATGAATGCCTTCCGTCTATCACAACATGATCAATTTGATTTCTCGTTGCTTGATCAGGAGAAATCCATGTGGCCTTGAGTATATCGATATGCTTGAATCTGGTGCTGCTAACTACCAGGTTTTTTTTTCTGCCGCGAAGTTAATCAACCTCATGCCGTTGTCAGATGTTTCTTTATGGAGGCTGAATTTTCCAACGGTGTGGCCAAAGATATTTTCTCTTCCGATTTTTGCATTAAAATCTCATAGCAAAATTTTAATGTCATGGCCAGGGCAACTGTCATATGCTGTTACTATGCGCTCATAAAATATGCCTTTGGTCTGCTCATCTCTGTCTTCGGTCGTAGCCTGGGCGCAAATAAGACTGATGTAGAAGAACTTCACTTTTATACGGATTGTAGCAATTCGCTCATCTATTGGAGTGTATCTGGAGACGAGGTCTTTTATTCTCCTGTTAACCATAAATCCGCAGCCAAATTCATGTCTCGTTTCATGGTAGCTATAATACAGGGCGTAATCATCTGATTTACTTATGCCGCTCCCATTCCATCGCATTTCCTGTAAGGCAATAATATCGGCTTTGTACTTCTTGAGTACATCCGCCAAAGCGAACACTGCGCCTGTTCTGTACAACGTGCGCACATTCCAGGTGCAAATTCGCAGATCGTGGTCCTTTATACGTTTGCGGGGATCGTCAACATTAGGGGGGTTGGGTTTTCTTTTTCTTTGCCTTTTCATGATAGGTTGGGTTTTCCGAGAGTGGGCAACTAACCCGACGCCTCAAGCCATTTTTTTATTGTTCTAATGGGTGAACTCGCGGCACATATTAGCTCACTATTTCATGGGATGTTGAAAATAGCTAGCCCAGGTGGCACCACGAGGAGGTCAGTGTCCACAATTAAGATGAAAGAAGAACCAAGATCAGCCTGGATTTCGCCATGTTAAAGCCAATCAGTGCCGTTGCTTGGTATCTATCATACCCTAGGCCAACCGTCCTCTGAAAAATATTTTAGGTCACTGTTTTTTTTTTTTTTTTTGTTAATTTTGTAGTCTAGTGTAATTTGCTGTTATCACGTAATCGTCACAATCACACGTTGGTTTGGAATGGCTTTGAATCATCATGATCAACATCGTTGTCATCATCAGCAAGATGGGTCGATACGGACCGCCAAACAAACATTTACTCATGGCTGGATCGCTGGCAAGCTTGGCTTGGCCATCATCTTCATCACGATGGCTGTGAACGCGCGTGCTCTGTCATCAAAATAACCAAATAACATAAAATGAATGCGAGGCGGCAACCGGCAAAGACATAGCCGAGCGATGTAGTGCGTTTTTCACAACGCAAAAAAATTAACAACCGAAAAAAAAAACAATTAATTGCCAAAATGTTAAATTTGTTAACCTGAGAACAAACAACATCGACTACAACAATTTTATATGTTTTTTTGTTATTTTACTATCAGTTTGGAGTTAGTTTTAATTGTTATTGTACAACAACAATAATACTGACAACTACTTTAAAAGGTTAATAATATCCCGAGATAGTCAGATAGGAAACATTTTAGTGATTTTCTGCTCAAATTACAACCATCGACACCAGGAAGCTAAAATGCAGTTTGTCGGCCACGGACGAATATTATCAAAGACAACGGGCCACACTCCTTCTCCCTCTTACTCAATAATGACGACACTATGTCTTTGTTAACGCCTACAAAAATAGTAGCTGCTGATGCTACTGAGGCTAAAAACAACAACAAACAGGCAGGCAAGAAGGACAACATGTAAGGTAAGACAAAGGAAAGGTATTAAAGGTAAGCAACGTTACGCAAAGGAATTGTCAACCAGGTCAACAGACCGAAAATTGTCTTCACCATAGTTGTCCTCATCAACATCAGCATCTGTGATAAGAACTTGTAGTTATCCGATAAGATAACGAAAACAATAAGAAGCAGCAGCATCAGCGGCAACATCATCGACAGGCAGCCGCAACTACCCATTCGATGAGATCAGGCTTTGTTACAACAACACTTACATAAATCTTCGAACCAAAAAATTTTAGCGACAAATATGGAACAGCAAACAAATTTTCTCGCACAATATTCGATTAAGGGGCACAGTGGGACATGAGAAGGAAAAATCAAGGACTCTCAAACGAAAAAAAAATTTTTTCAAGGATCTACCAAAGGCGTGGATTTTTTAAAGAATATTTTTTCAAGGGTCTACCAAAGGCGTGGATTTTTTAAAGACCAAAGAAATGTTTCACGAGTGAAAAATGATGATGAGATGAGTAGACCGCTGCCCTGGCCATGACATTAAAATTAGGCGATTTTAATGCAAAAATCGGAAGGGAAGCCTCCAAAGAGAGATACCCGATACACGGCCTGAGGTTGATCAACTTCGCGGCAGCAAAAAACATGGTAGTTAGCAGCATCAGGTTCACATAGATTTCTCCTGATCGAGCAACGAGAAATCAAATTGAACCTGTTGTGATAGACGGAAGGCATTCGTCCAGTTTATTAGACGTTCGATCGATACAAGGAGCGAATATTGATTGGGACCACTACCTTGTAGCAGCCAAGGTTCGCAAACGACTTCGAAAAGCTGCAAACAAAACAGGTAGCAGTGGCCGACTCCGCTCAACTTACCCATCTGCTTGACGAAAGCACTTCTTGTCCCGATAATAGTATAGAAGCACAATGGCAAAGAATTGTCGACTCCCAACAAACTGCAACAAAAGCTACACTTGGGTACCAAAGACCATCATCAAGAAATCCATGGTACGATCAGGAGTGTCGTAATGCTACTGATGTGAAAAACGTCGTAATGCTGCGAATTATCGGGAAAAAAGGAGAGAGAAGAAACGTATTTTCAGAAAAAAGAAGAAAGAACCAGAAAAACGTGAGCGTGAGCACATCGAGATGTGCAGGAGTCAGAATGAAGTCCGAAAATTTTAGCAACGGGTAAAACACTAAACCGAAGGTTCTGGTGCAGGCACATCCTCCTGTAGAGATAAAGAAGGAAACCTGGTGACAGATACAGGCAGCGTGTTGAGGATCTGGAAGGATCATTTTGAAAAGCTTCTGACGGTGAAGAAGATACCCCAAAACCAATAAGAGATGATGGTATAGATTGTATACCACCTAGCCAAGATGAGGTCATAAAAACAATTAATCGGCTGAAGAATAATAAAGCTGTAGGTGCCGATGGGTTACCAGCCGAACTATGCAAGACTGCTGGTCAGATGCTGGTCAGGAGCATGCACCAGCTGATAAGTACAATTTGGCCAGAGGAATGCATGCCCAATGATTGGAACCTCAGCATCCTGTGTCTCGTACACAGAAAAGGAGACAAGACGATATGTGCCAACTATAGAGGAATAAGTCTCCTTCCCATCGCATATAAAGTGCTATCCAGCGTACTGTGTGAACGACAGAAGCCAATGGTCAATGACATTATAGGTCAATGACATTATACCAATGCGGCTTCAGACCTGGCAAATCCACCATTGACCAGATTTTCACTGTGCGTCAAATCCTCGAAAGAACCCACTAAAAACACATCGACACATTCCACCTATTCGTCGACTATAAATCCGCATTCGACAGCCCTATCCGTTCAGAGGTGTTTAAAGCCATGTCTGCGTTTGGCATTCCTCCAAAATTATTCGGCTGTGCAGGATAACTTTAAGTGGCACAAGGTCAGCAGTTAAAGTCGGAAAGGACCTATCGGAGCCCTTCAATACCGAACGAGGATTCAGACAAGGTGACAGTTTGTCGTGCGACCTTTATAACCTCCTGATGGAAATGAATGGAAAATGTCATACGAGAGACAAAGGTGAACAGAAATGACACTCTGTACACCAAACAACACCAGTTACTCGCCTACGCCGATGACATCGACATAATGGGTCGAACATTGAGATCGGTAACAGCCACCTTTGATGGCCAACAAATGCAGTTTAGAAACAAGGCCACCTCCCACTAGACCAAACTCACACTTTACAAGACGCTGATAAAATACACTAAAGCAGTAGGTGCCGATGGGTTACAAGCCGAACTATTCAAGACTGGTGGTCAGATGCTGGTAACGAGCAAGCACCAGCTGATTAGTACAATTTGGGTCGAACATTGAGAGCGGTAACAGCCACCTTTGTAAAAATTGAGAACGAGTCTGCCAAATTGGGTGTGGCAGTAAGTGGCGAGAAGACCATGCTGATGGTATGAACGCGCAAGACGTCCAGTAGACTCGGACCAACTGTCGAACATGAGAACTTCAGCTTCGAGGTAGTCAAAGATGGTACCGCCATAAACAAAACGAATGACATCAGTTTTGAAATTCGGAAAATGATAGTGTTGGCCAACAGATGCTACTATGGTCTGAGTAAGCTACGCTGATACTTGCCGTGCTAGTATATGCATCTGAAGTATGGGTACTTGCGCAAGCAGATGAGGCAGCTAATGGAGTGTTTGAGAGAAAAATTATCCGAAAGATCTATGGGCCGATCTGCGTTGACGGTGAATATCGCCGTCGAATGAACCATGAGTTGTACCAGCTACTCTCGGACATCGACATTGTTAGACGTATTGAGCTGCAGCGACTACGTTAGCTAGGTCATGTTGTATTCTCACAAGATGCCGCATTCCAGAAAGCATATAAAAGCGAACCAGCTGATGGTTCACGCAGAAGGGGAAGGCAAGAATACGATGGAAGGATCAAGTCGAAGACAATATTGCCGAAAATGGTCTTTCAAATTGGAAAAACTGCGCAAAAGACCGGTGGTCCTGGAAATCTTTTCTAAGCTCGGCTTATGGAACGAAAGTTCTGCCACAAGCCAGGTAAGTAATATGAGGCATGGATTTTTAAAGAATATTTTTCCATGGCCTATGTGAGGCGTGGACGATTTTTTAAAGAATATTTTTCCATGGCCTATATGAGGCATGGAGGATTTTTTAAAGAATATTTTTCCATGGCCTATGTGAGGCGTGGAGGATTTTTTAAAGAATATTTTTTCGAATTTTTTTTCTTCTTGTTTTTTTACACCACTGTGCCACAAAAATTGCCTATTGCCATAAATATTCTGCCAGGCGGGCAGATGATAGCAAATTAGTACAATTGCGTTGACAAGCAACGCATTATACATACAAATGATAAAAAAATTGATAAATATCGCCAAACAGCGGCAGAAGCTACAGGGGCGGCGGTAACTCTCTACTAACAAATAATAATTCTGTCCGGCTGGTTGGTTGGCTGGCTGGAAGTCTGTCCATCCATCCATGTTAACATCCAAGCATACATAACTACTACAAACAACAACAACAACAAAACAGCCGAACACTCAAGTGGTGGAATGAAGTAATTATAACACACCACTCAGGTAATCCGAGAAATGCCGTTCAACACTCTGATCTGCCTCAGCGCTCAGCACTCAGCTGAAAAACGGATGACCGAATCATAGATGGATAAAAGATAATGTGACAACTATCGCAACGACAAAACGCAAGTACAACAACAACGGCAACAACTAACTGCAGCCACAACAAAGATGACAATGCCCACTACTACCTCGGCCCGGAGTATGCTTAAGCCCAACGAAATTATGTCAATGATGACAAAACATGCCGCCAGCAAAAACACAGAGGAACAGAGTGGAGTGGAGTATCATCGGCACGAACAAGGCATTGAATTCCTCGGCAACAGCCAAACCGAAGAAAAAAGGGACGACAAGAGGACAAAACGAATCATAACAAAAATCCAGTCAACTGACAAAAATTCACTCAATTATATTTACGCACACAACCGTGGGACATGGCAGACTCACACACAAACACACACCATCATCCTTGCAAAACTCCCATTATGGTCCTGTATTTTTTTAAGGCGACACTCCAAAAAATATTCAAATGTTCCTGTTGGACTATTATGATTACGCAGACACAGGCATAGAAATTCAGATGGCGATGTCCTCTGCTCTCTCTACGAAAATTATGTTTTTTATCTCCAAAACATAATCGCATAAAAACATCTACCAAAAAATTATCGTTATTCATGTTGTTGCTGTTGTCATTGTTGTGCATATCCCTTGATTTACCGCCAATGGATTGTGGATGGTGTTGTTTTGTCATATTTGACAAACATAATTTCTGCTGCCGCATCAGACACAATATGTCTTAGATTATGAGAATCAAAGGGTTTTAAAAGGATTGGATTTTTAAGGAATATTTGTACCCCACACAACTATGTTGTCAGGGTATTATAGCTTTGTGCAGCCCCAAGAGTTTGTAACGCCGCGAAATATTGGTCCTAGACCCACCTTTAAGTATATCGATCGTCATATCTCGACTAGCTGAGTCGATCTAGACATGTGTGTCCTTCCGTCCGTCTGTTCATTATAATTGGTAAACACGATACAGGCGACAGTTATGGACCAATCTTCACGAAATTGCAGTAGGATGGGTTCTGGCCAATGAATACCCCCTATTATTTTTTGGAAAAGATCGGTTAATATTTAGGGGATGAAATGGACCAAAAACTTCATATTTGTCGGGTTTTCTGGTCGCTCCAGAGGCCGCAATTTTTACACTGAGAAGGGGATCGGGCCAAAGAATAAGCATGCCTGTTTTGGTAAAGATCGGTCAATATTTAGCGGGTCAAATGAACCCTGACTTTTGTGTGAAAAATGACAAATTTTGTATTCTACGGCGTATATATTTACTCCTGAAAGACATAGACCCGAGAAGTTTATAGTATATTCAAGAGTAGTTGAGGAGAGGTTGGCATTTAAATTGATACCAATTGATACCAATTATATTATCGTATGTAATCGGTTGTGGGAGTTACATTTAAATATTTACAGGTGCCTACGTACTCAAATATTACCACACTAGAGGCGGAAATATAGCGCGTCTCGCTTTGATTTTTTGAATTTTCCTTGAGGATCCATGTATGGTTAAGGACAACGTCTATAATTTTCGGTGATGATCAGATAATAATATTGGGATGAAGTTGACCGAAAATTTTTTTTTTGTGTTTTTTTCGAGTCGATCTATAGGCCACAATTGAATGCCGAACATTACAACACAATCCACGGTGAATGATCAAGAGGGTGCAAATATCGATGAAGAGGGTGCAAATATCGCGAAGTATTACCCATGCTCAGAATGTAGTACCACAGAAAGTTAGATTTTCGTGGAAGTTGTGTAGGGTATCATATGGACGGCCTGGTCCGACTGTACTGCTCCGCTCACTGGTTTTAATGTGAAAATGCGTGGATTTTTTGAAGAAAAGTTTTTCAAGGTTTCCAAAAGGCATGGATTTTTTAAGGAATATTTTTTCAAGGGTTCAACAATGCGTGGATTTTTTAAAGACTATTTTTACAGGGGTTCCAAATGGCTTGGATTTTTTAAAAGACAATTTTTCATTGGTTACAAAAGGCGTATGTTTTTTAATATTTTTTTTTTTTTGGTTCCAAGGCTCTAACAAGGGCGTGGATTAAAAAAAAAACATTTTTTCTTCGGTTCCAATACTCTAACAAAGGCGTGCATTTTTTAAAGAATATTTTTTCAAGAGTCTAAAAAGGCGTGGATTTTTTAAAAAAATATTTTTTTCAAGAATCTAAAAAAGGCGTGGATTTTTTAAAGAATATTTTTTCAAGAGTCTAAAAAAGGCGTGGATTTTTTAAAGTATATTTCTTCAAGATTCTAAAAAAGGTGTGGAGTTTTTAAAGTATATTTCTTCAAGAGTCTAAAAAAGGCGTGGATTTTTTAAAGAAATTGTCTAAAAATTTAAAACGCTCAATTTTCATCACTTAACGTCACGAGTTACTGATCCAACTCCTACGGCATCCGAGGAAAAATTGATGAGATAGTGAACATAAATATTTATGGCTGGGTAGTGCAGAAAATCAAGTTCAATGAACATTGAAACCAACAAAGTTATGATGCTTACAGAAGAAGCATCGGAACATCATGCTACACAATCTACTACACCACTTTCTTCAATACAGACCTATACGACTTTAGTAGACTCTAATGGCCAATACATGGAAGAATGAAATTGCCAATGTATTCCGATAAATAACGGGACCGCTGTATTTGAATACACTAAGTTGTATTCTGCAAGCCACTAATAAGACTCGTGTTTTGATCGATGAATGGGGATTTCCACTCACTCGATTGTGATTAGTTTTGTATTCCATTGTTTATTTATTTCTGGCACTCTTACTCACCTCTGTATTGGTGTGACAAAATTCGCATATGTATTTTCCAAATTATTTCGATATAAATACTAAATATAATATATCAAATACAATATATATAAGTGTTGATACGAACCACAAGCGCAACCGAATGTTTAACATTGTATATGATTGTTCTAATGACGAGGAACATGTAAGTAGATAAGATGAAACGGGACAAGACATAACGAAGAAGAAGAAAACATAAAATTAAAACTACAAGGAATTTCTGTGTCAAAAAGACCCGCCACAACCACTCTGTCATTATTTCTCTCCCTCTGACAAGAAGCCAGTAATAAACGTTTTATGAATTGCATTCATAAAATGCAGAATTCATGGCATAGGCAGCAATTTTTGAACACTATGCATATAATATGCGAATTATTTTTATCTGTGTCTATTTCATGACCAACATAGAAATCCCAACCCACATAGTGGAACAAGGAGTTCTCAGTGGTGAGGTGATATTTGTATTTATAAATATATATGATGGCGAAAAGGTCATATATGAAAGGCTGATCTCCTATCACATCAATCTAGTAGCCTTTTTTCACTCGAGAATATGGAAATATTCACCACAAAATCTACGTCTGAAATCATATTTTAAATTCGAGTAAATGCCGGGGGAGTTATCAAAGGATCTGTAACTTCAAATCTGGGACCATACCGACAAGATGTGGGTGCTATAAAAAGATGAATAAATTCAGGTACAACGGCCATCAAAATTATATTTTAAACAGAAATACTGCCATAGAGTGGAAAATAACAAAAAGAGACTGACGACATTAGCCTCTAAGCTAAGTATTTAATAACTGATTAAATATAACGGTCCATATTTATACCCTACATAATTATGTTGTCAGGGTATTATAGCTTTTTGCAGCCCCAAGAGTTTGTAACGCCGCGAAATATTGGTGCTAGACACACCTTTAAGTATATCGATCGTCATATCACGACTAGCTGAGTCGATCTAGACATGTGTGTCCGTCTGTCCATTATAATTTGTAAACACGATACAGGCCACAGTTATGGACCAATCCTCACGAAATTTTGCATGTAGGATGGGTTCTGGCCAATGAAGACCCCTATTGTACCCCCAAGTACTTAATCCAAACATCGTGAAATAAGCAAATAAGCATAAGCATGACTGTTTTCATAAAGATCGGTCAATATATAGCGGGTCCTTTGACTTTTGTGTGAAAAATGACAAAATTTGTATTCTATAGCGTATATATTTACCCCAACTATGCAGCATTTTCATCTCTTTATTATATTTGTATATAAACAAAGTTAGGCAGAATTTTAATAGTAAAATATATCCGTTCCATACCATTTAAATCCAAATCTCTTTCCAATTACCATCAGAAAGAAATTTTCTTTGCAATTCAAAACATTCCTTTCCTTGTGTCTGTTTATTTGTTTTATGGGATGCCTTTAGTTCGGTGTCACACCAGAGGACAGTGTTTATAAAGGCCAGTTGTTTTCGTTTCTCTATTAAAGATAGAGATTCTTAACAGATTAATCTTCGTCGTCGTCGTCGTTGTCGCAGGCCATTGGTTACGCTGCCTCTGCTTCTGCATTTGTACTTTTGCGGCAGTGCAACGGCGTTCCTTATCGTTCTCTGCTTATCAGCTTTGTAACATCATCATAATTTCACAGTTTTCTCTTTGATTTCTTCTTTTTGATGTTTGTTGTTGTTGTTGGTCTTGCTGTTGCTTAGGGAATGTTTGTTGTGTTGTTCCTCATTTCTCATTAGTCCATGAATATGTACAAAACACAGAATACATTTCAAATGGATGCCTCCGTCTGTTCTATGGTAATGTTTATAATTTGTGTGTGTGTTCCTTTTTTGCGCACGAACTTATGTAGGTTTGCATAAATTCTATGATTAATTTTAGCAGATTTGTTATCATGCAATGAATGTTTGTTAAAAATATAAAAATATTCTTTAAAAAATCCACGCCTTTGTTGGACACTTAAAAATATTCTTTAAAAAATCCACGCCTTTGTTGGACCCTTAAAAATATATTCTTTAAAAAATCCACGCCTTGGTTGGACCCTTAAAAATATTCATTAAAAAATCCACGCCTTTGTTGGACCCTTAAAAATATTCTTTAAAAAATCCACGCCTTGGTTGGACCCTTAAAAATATTCTTTAAAAAATCCACGCCTTTGTTGGACCCTTAAAAATATTCTTTAAAAAATCCACGCCCTTGAAAAAATATTCTTTAAAAAATCCACGCCCTTGAAAAAATATTCTTTAAAAAATCCACGCCCTTGAAAAAATATTCTTTAAAAAATCCACGCCCTTGAAAAAATATTCTTTAAAAAATCCACGCCCTTGAAAAAATATTCTTTAAAAAATCCACGACTTTGTTAGACCCATGAAAAAATATTCTTTAAAAAATCCACGCCTTTGTTAGACCCATGAAAAAATATTCTTTAAAAAATCCACGCCTTTGTTAGACCCATGAAAAAATATTCTTTAAAAAATCCACGCCTTTGTTAGACCCTTTCAAAAATATTCTTTAAAAAATCCACGCCTTTGTTAGACCCTTTAAAAAATATTCTTTAAAAAATCCACGCATTTGTTAGACCCTTTAAAAAAATATTCTTTAAAAAATCCACGCCCTTGAAAAAATATTCTTTAAAAAATCCACGCCCTTGAAAAAATATTCTTTAAAAAATCCACGCCTTTGTTGGACCCTTGAAAAAATATTCTTTAAAAAGTCCACGCCCTTGAAAAAATATTCTTTAAAAAATCCACGCCCTTGAAAAAATATTCTTTAAAAAATCCACGCCCTTGAAAAAATATTCTTTAAAAAATCCACGACTTTGTTAGACCCATGAAAAAATATTCTTTAAAAAATCCACGACTTGGATAGAGACCCATGAAAAAATATTCTTTAAAAAATCCACGCCTTGTTGGACCCTTGAAAAAATATTCTTTAAAAAATCCACGCCTTGTTGGACCCTTGAAAAAATATTCTTTAAAAAATCCACGCCTTTGGTAGACCCTTGAAAAAATATTCTTTAAAAAATCCACTCCTTAGTTAGGTTGCTGAAAAATATTTTTCAAAAAATGGCATTTCTCTAAAAAATTTCTGAAGTACGGCAACACTATCTCTTCTTATCATGTCAGTCAATTTAGTTGGCGTTGCAACAACAACAAACTTTGTATGACTGAATCATTTGTATGATGGCGTTTCATTATTGTTAACAGCAGCATTTTGTAGCACGAGATCAGAAGTGCTTATATTATTGTTGTTGCTGGTGTTGTAGGTTGCTTGTTTGTTTGTTGTTCGGTGTATTTATGAATTATGCATAATGCGCATGCGTGCATTATGTTTAAATACCAACTTAATATGTTTATTTTATTTAACATTTGCACCAGCTTTCATTACAAAATTTAGTTAATGGTTGGCGGTCTGGTCTTAATGGTTAGCTATTATTTTAGATGATGAGAGAAATTGTATCAATGAATTTCTAATGAGATTATGTAGATGAATATATTAAATTGTATTATACATAAATTTGTAATGGATACGACATAGATTATGACTAGAATTAAGCTATCCATGCATGACTATTTTCCTTCGTCTAATCCGGCAGATATTGTTCGCGAATTCTATACGATCCAATGAATGTACCCAGCAAAGGCTCTATTATCTCTCTCATCCATATGTAGTAGTCGAAGAGCTGATAGGCAGCCACTGTATTCAGGTTGACGCAAATTACTCTCAAAGACAGCAGGCGTTTGCCTGATACAGGCCTAGACCCACCATTCCGGCACACACGATATGCAATACCAAAGGAGCATTCCTATTGTCCTGTACGAAACTTCCCCAATTGCTTGGATGGTTTGACTAGAAGGATATTTTAAGCCATCTGAAAGATCATGCCGGAATATATAGGGTCTACTTATACCAGAAGGATTAGACAGAGTTACTACCCGCTACCCGTGGAATCCTGCCCGTTGCTTAAGTCGCCTAATAGAAGAAAGAATGGGCCGCGTTCTAAGCATAAGTCCTACATGAGTTCTTGGAAGAGTCCTGTAGTGAATTTCGCAAAGCTAACGGAAGACTCAGTTTTGTTTTACCAAGGGTAGAGGTAGAGTGAACGCGTGACGACTTGTAAAAAATAATCTATGCGGGCCAAATACTGAATATATGTCGTTTGCATTTTTTGTGGATTTTAAAGGTACATTTATCTTCCATCTAAGGGATAGCTTGCTGAAAAGAATGTCAAACAGGTCGCAGGGGTATTGCTATTTGGGCTATTTGTTGGACACTTAAAAATATTCTTTAAAAAATCCACGCCTTTGTTGGACACTTAAAAATATTCTTTAAAAAATCCACGCCTTTGTTGGACACTTAAAAATATTCTTTAAAAAATCCACGCCTTTGTTGGACACTTAAAAATATTCTTTAAAAAATCCACGCCTTTGTTGGACAAAAATATTCTTTAAAAAATCCACGCCTTGGTTGGACCCTTAAAAATATTCTTTAAAAAATCCACGCCTTTGTTGGACCCTTAAAAATATTCTTTAAAAAATCCACGCCTTGGTTGGACCCTTAAAAATATTCATTAAAAAATCCACGCCTTTGTTGGACCCTTAAAAATATTCTTTAAAAAATCCACGCCTTGGTTGGACCCTTAAAAATATTCTTTAAAAAATCCACGCCTTTGTTGGACCCTTAAAAATATTCTTTAAAAAATCCACGCCCTTGAAAAAATATTCTTTAAAAAATCCACGCCCTTGAAAAAATATTCTTTAAAAAATCCACGCCCTTGAAAAAATATTCTTTAAAAAATCCACGCCCTTGAAAAAATATTCTTTAAAAAATCCACGCCCTTGAAAAAATATTCTTTAAAAAATCCACGACTTTGTTAGACCCATGAAAAAATATTCTTTAAAAAATCCACGCCTTTGTTAGACCCATGAAAAAATATTCTTTAAAAAATCCACGCCTTTGTTAGACCCATGAAAAAATATTCTTTAAAAAATCCACGCCTTTGTTAGACCCTTTCAAAAATATTCTTTAAAAAATCCACGCCCTTGAAAAAATATTCTTTAAAAAATCCACGACTTTGTTAGACCCATGAAAAAATATTCTTTAAAAAATCCACGCCTTTGTTAGACCCATGAAAAAATATTCTTTAAAAAATCCACGCCTTTGTTAGACCCATGAAAAAATATTCTTTAAAAAATCCACGCCTTTGTTAGACCCTTTCAAAAATATTCTTTAAAAAATCCACGCCTTTGTTAGACCCTTTAAAAAATATTCTTTAAAAAATCCACGCATTTGTTAGACCCTTTAAAAAAATATTCTTTAAAAAATCCACGCCCTTGAAAAAATATTCTTTAAAAAATCCACGCCCTTGAAAAAATATTCTTTAAAAAATCCACGCCTTTGTTGGACCCTTGAAAAAATATTCTTTAAAAAGTCCACGCCCTTGAAAAAATATTCTTTAAAAAATCCACGCCCTTGAAAAAATATTCTTTAAAAAATCCACGCCCTTGAAAAAATATTCTTTAAAAAATCCACGACTTTGTTAGACCCATGAAAAAATATTCTTTAAAAAATCCACGACTTTGTTAGACCCATGAAAAAATATTCTTTAAAAAATCCACGCCTTGTTGGACCCTTGAAAAAATATTCTTTAAAAAATCCACGCCTTGTTGGACCCTTGAAAAAATATTCTTTAAAAAATCCACGCCTTTGGTAGACCCTTGAAAAAATATTCTTTAAAAAATCCACTCCTTAGTTAGGTTGCTGAAAAATATTTTTCAAAAAATGGCATTTCTCTAAAAAATTTCTGAAGTACGGCAACACTATCTCTTCTTATCATGTCAGTCAATTTAGTTGGCGTTGCAACAACAACAAACTTTGTATGACTGAATCATTTGTATGATGGCGTTTCATTATTGTTAACAGCAGCATTTTGTAGCACGAGATCAGAAGTGCTTATATTATTGTTGTTGCTGGTGTTGTAGGTTGCTTGTTTGTTTGTTGTTCGGTGTATTTATGAATTATGCATAATGCGCATGCGTGCATTATGTTTAAATACCAACTTAATATGTTTATTTTATTTAACATTTGCACCAGCTTTCATTACAAAATTTAGTTAATGGTTGGCGGTCTGGTCTTAATGGTTAGCTATTATTTTAGATGATGAGAGAAATTGTATCAATGAATTTCTAATGAGATTATGTAGATGAATATATTAAATTGTATTATACATAAATTTGTAATGGATACGACATAGATTATGACTAGAATTAAGCTATCCATGCATGACTATTTTCCTTCGTCTAATCCGGCAGATATTGTTCGCGAATTCTATACGATCCAATGAATGTACCCAGCAAAGGCTCTATTATCTCTCTCATCCATATGTAGTAGTCGAAGAGCTGATAGGCAGCCACTGTATTCAGGTTGACGCAAATTACTCTCAAAGACAGCAGGCGTTTGCCTGATACAGGCCTAGACCCACCATTCCGGCACACACGATATGCAATACCAAAGGAGCATTCCTATTGTCCTGTACGAAACTTCCCCAATTGCTTGGATGGTTTGACTAGAAGGATATTTTAAGCCATCTGAAAGATCATGCCGGAATATATAGGGTCTACTTATACCAGAAGGATTAGACAGAGTTACTACCCGCTACCCGTGGAATCCTGCCCGTTGCTTAAGTCGCCTAATAGAAGAAAGAATGGGCCGCGTTCTAAGCATAAGTCCTACATGAGTTCTTGGAAGAGTCCTGTAGTGAATTTCGCAAAGCTAACGGAAGACTCAGTTTTGTTTTACCAAGGGTAGAGGTAGAGTGAACGCGTGACGACTTGTAAAAAATAATCTATGCGGGCCAAATACTGAATATATGTCGTTTGCATTTTTTGTGGATTTTAAAGGTACATTTATCTTCCATCTAAGGGATAGCTTGCTGAAAAGAATGTCAAACAGGTCGCAGGGGTATTGCTATTTGGGCTAGATATAGGAAGCGTGATTACTCACAGGAGTGAAGTTGTGCGATCTAGCTTTAAGGTTTGTGCTTAAAGGGATCGTGATTAAAGGGGAGATTAGACTTTGTAAAGTGACCGCTACATAAAATTATACTTCCATGTACTCTTGAGAATTATACTCTGAAATAATTCCAAATCAGTATATGTAGGGCGACGACTAGATATTCGGCTACAGACGTCAAAGTGGCCGGCTTGTGTTAGACGAAATAGGACTGAAGATGTGTGGCATTGGCCGCAGTCATATAAACTTGCACCGAACTCAAAGCCAGTCTTCGACAAAGCGTTCGCTCCTGCTGATTCGCTCGTTCAGTTTTCTATACTCCTATCTATTCATTTCATATCCTTCCAAAAGGAATGTAAATATCGCCGAGTTCAAAACGGCCGATCAGCAGCCAATATAAGATCTTAGCAGATTTTTTAGGTAGGTTGTTGCATAGACGCCCCCCCATTCTTTCAAGTTCAGTATCATGAGTATGTAAGTAAGATATCTAGGAATTACTATGTCCATGAGAATGAATTTCCTTACATTATTTGATCGTTTAAGAGTGAATCTGAAGCTGGCAGCGGTCGTTGGTACCATCAAGCGGACTTTGCGGATTGAATGAGGTTTGAGAAGACGTTCGATGCGCATCATATATGGGGAACAGGTCGTCCTGTATATGCCAGTGGGTCACTCTATATCCACCGAGCCGTTACAAGTGCTGCTTGGCGACGTGCAGCTTGATCAGATTTAGAGCTATCTACTACAAGCTTAAGTGTGGTTTTAGCTGAATGAGGATGATTGTCTTAGACCTTCAGATCTGATATATGGTGATAAATTAAATGATAGGGCTGTGTAAAAGGAAGAGAGACTTACCAATGTTTGAACTGGACCGGTCAGACTGTCATTTCGGGGCATGGTTCTCTGAATGCAGGACTATCATATACAAACTTAAGCTAGATGACTGTGATTGCCTCATCCCTTTGGCATGAAGATGGATTTTGGAGTTTGGCGACGATATAAGGAAATGGTTTCCGAAATTCATACTTAAAATGCTGCATGGTGGGCATGTACCTTTAGAGCACATTAGGGCACTGATCATAATCAGGTCAGCAAATTGAATATATGAATGAGGAGCGGCAATGGTGAACCAGTAACCTAGATAAGAAGTCGAGATAAGTTAGACGATCTCAGAATGTGGCGACAAGTTAGATCTCACGAAGGGGTAGAGTCTGCCTTACTTGCCTCCAAAAGTGGAGACGCGATAATATAGTTCACCCTGTCCGACTCATGTCCATTCTATATTTGTTTTCCTTTCTTTTAATGTAGACCAAATAAAATTCTAAACCCCCAACATTTATTTCTATTCCTATGTCTTTGATATGACAAAAATGTGGCTCACATTTGTAATCCGAATTGAATGAAATTTGCTAAGGCTCATTTATTTGACCCATGGACGAACCCTATTGAAATTGAGAAAAATCGGTTCAGATTTAGATATAGCTCCCATATATATTTTGTCCGATTTAATGTAAATGGTGCACCAAAGTCCCTATATATCATTCGATTTGCACAAAAATTGGCATAGCGTACTGAGTTGAGTCTAGAATAATGTGTGTTAAGATTGGTAAAAATCGGCGCAGATTTAGATATTTGATTTCGTTCAATTGTAGGTCGCATTGTTATGATGCCTATGTATAGTCGGCCCAGTCCACATTACAACTTTCCATACTGGTTTTTTATTTGCTATTGCTCTAAATGTTAAGTATTTTTTTTACATATCGGTAAAATACCGAACAGCTCGTTATATAAAGTATTTTAGGTAAGAGAAAACGGAACAACTCTAGGTTAGTAAAAACGAGTGGTGATATGAAGGGCTTATCTCATCGTATCACCGTTATGGAGATACAGTCAAAAAACTGAGTTTTGGACACCGATTTTTTTCTCTAAAAGTCGGTCTTGGGTCGATTATATTTCTCTCCAATCCTGACTCAAATGTTAGACCGCAATTTCCAATCCTGACTCAAATTATAGACCACAATTTGCCCTTTCCAAAATGGTGCGATATGTGGCTGCATCTGTTGTTGGAACCCTACAAAAACAAGGAAATTATGATGCGTGGCCGGTGTTGGTATGTGTCCATTGAAGAAAGTCTTAAAATCCTGGCCGAAGGCCGGCCACCCAAAACAAAAAAAAAAAACTATTTTATTTAACAGAAGATTCTGTCGCATATCCTGTGTTGAGATAACCCCAACATATAACCACTCAATGGAATGGTATCTTTATACCTTTAAAATTGTACCCATTTTATATTAACCGGATCCGTACAACCGGGTACCGGTACCCGAACTTCAGGGTCAAATAACCGGGTATATCCCGCAAGAAAAAAAGATATCTCCATAATTAGGGTAAAGATACTTACCTCTGGAAAAAAATTCAGAAAAATCTGATCGTTTTTACTAAACTAGAGTTAAGCCGAGAAAACGTATTAGTACTCCTTGGATATTTGATATTGCCAATGAGATATATTGGTCCACAGACCATAGACCAGTGGGGGTCATAACTATCTGAGAGTAAGTGTAGGTAAGCGTAACTAAGAATTCATCACCAAAAAATGGTTGAGGCAAAGAGAACATATGATTTTGGAAAGTTATGAGCAGTTTACCTTGTCCTCAAAGAACAATTTTCTGTAATTTGTTATTGTAGACATTATTTAGACCTGCCCCCTTTTTAGGCATTTTCCAAGTAGTCAAAAATTATAATCCATTTAAATTTCTCCAAAGAATTTTACAGAACAATTTTTATCCGAAGTGAATGCAAATTGACATAGTACACATTTGTTCAGGCCTGCCCCATTTTAAATATTTAAAAGGTATTTTCCAAGCGAAAATGGTTAACATAGTTGGTGGAGGATATTAAAAGTTCGTCCTGGTCGAACTTAACCCCCTTTTTCTAATTTATTAAGATATTGACATTCATATTATATTCTAATTTATTTTTATAAATTTGTATAAAACTAATAATTCTTCCTTATATATAATTCATAAAATTCCGAACATTTTTTACTAGTTTCAAACCCAATAGCCATTCAATTGACGATGTCATTGATGGCCACTTTGCCGCTTTTTTATTTAATTGTATAATTTATTTGCTGCAATATTTTTTAATATTAAAGTGTGATAAACGTCAAATGATTAAATCACACTTTAATTGATACTATCATCGAAAAAAACATTTGTTAGTAGTTAACAAGAAGTTGTTGTTGTTGTTGTCATCTTCTACATAGCCACTTGGTTAGTAGTTGGTGTTAATCTTACATGGTTATTCTGTCTGGTCATATTAAGCAATTATCGTAACAATAATTAAATGCAATTTGAAATAAGCGTTTCCAATACCAATAATATCAGATGATATATGTAATTTCCAATTGATTTTCAATTTGTAATTTATTTATAATTATCATTTGTTTACAGTGTTAGGGCGAGTAATAAAAGCAATGTCGTAAAAAAATGTTGTCTAGTGGTTAGGTGCTTTTTTATTACTTTTTTTTACTAAGTGGGTAGTAGCACTTGTTGTATATGATATGTAAGCTCATATGTGTAAATATGGAAATATTAAGACTATAAAAATATAAACCGATTGGAAATCTTGGCTGAAACGAACACTAAACATTTTGGGACAAACATTCATATACCGTCTATTTAATGTAAAAATCTCTCTCATCCATAATAGAGATAAATCTACCCCCATCTTCTCGTACTCCAAAGGTCATGCCATGTTTGTTTTTCTTTTTTTCCTGTCCCATCATTATAATCACATCAATCTAGATTTCTAAATTATTTTTGCTGTCTAACCCCTTTCCCTCACTACTTCGTCTGCTTCATGTTGATGCTGTGTTAACATTTTGATTGATAACTCCATCAATGGGATTTTGTTTTCTTCATGTGAGTGTGTGTGTGTATTTGTTTTTTCACACGCACTAAATATATATTTACAAGCTCTCAACTAATGTGCGTACGTTTGTCACCATTCAGCAATTCACTTTAGTTTTATCAGAGGCAATTACTCGACTGATGCTGCTGCTCGTACAGCCTGCAGTTATTGTCTGATTATATGACTATGGCACATCGATAGTCTACTCTGTGTGAATATGTGTTTGTGTGATTGTCTGTAATTATTGACAACTAAACCATCAAAATCAATTGAAAACTGTCAACACAATCAGTTTGGGTTTTGGCTCTTATCCAAATGACCGGTCACATAATGACTAATGACTTATACTCTGAACAGTTTGGACACACACATGCAATAAAATGCACACATCCATATAAAATCATGAAACAAAATTCACGGAAAAATATGACCTCTGATATTCTTAAAAATTCTACGTCTATGACAACCCCTAAAAAATATACTTAAAAAGATCCAAGCCTATGACAAACCCTGAAAAAATATCCTTAAAAAGGTCCACGCCCCTGGTAACGCCTTGTTAAAAATTCTTACAAAAACCCTCGCCCCTGGTAACCCCTGAAAAATATCCTTAAAAAGGATCACGCCTCTTTTAAGCCCTGACCACGCCTTTGGTAGGTCATTGAAAAAATATTCTTTAAAAAATCCACGCCTATATTGACCATTGAAAAAATATTCTTTAAAAAATCCACGCCTATATTGACCATTGAAAAAATATTCTTTAAAAAATCCACGCCTTTGGTAGGTCATTGAAAATATTATTTAAAAAATCTACGCCTTTGGTAGACCCTAGAAAAAATATTCTTTAATAAATCCACGCCTTTGTTGGATCCCTGAAAAAATATTCTTTAAAAAATTCACGCCTTTGTTGGACTCTTAAAAAAATCTTCTTTAAAAATCCCCGCCTTTTTTAGGTCGTTGAAAAAATATTCTTTAAAAATCCCCGCCTTTTTTAGGTCGTTGAAAAAATATTCTTTAAAAATCCCCGCCTTTTTTAGGTCGTTGAAAAAATATTCTTTAAAAAATCCACGCCTTTGTTAGGTCCTCTAAAAATATTCGTTAAGAAATCCACGTATAGGACTATTGGTTGGGTCATTGAAAAAATACCTACTTAGCTGGCTTGTGACAGAACTTTCGTTCCATAAGCCGAGCTTAGAAAAGATTTCCTGGCGCGTCGGTCTTTTGCGCAGCTTTTCCAATTTAAAATACCATTTTCGGCGATGTTATCTTCGGCTTGATCTTTCCGACGTATTCATGGCCTTGCCCTTCTGCGTGAATCAGCTGATTCGCTTTTATATACCTTCTGGGCTGGGGCATCTTCATCCATTCTCACAACATGACCTAGTCAACGTAGTCGCTGCAGCTCAATGCGTCTAACAAAGTCGATGTCCGAGATTACCTGGTACAACTCATGGTTCATCCGACGGCGATAGTCACCGTCAACGCAGATCGCCCCATAGATCCGTATAACAGCACGGGTAGTATCAGCTTCTTGTAGAGTGTGAGTTTGGTCTGGCGGGAGGTGGCCTTGCTTTTGGGTTGTTTGCTCAGACCATAGTAGCATCTGTTGGCCATCACTATCCTTCTCTGAATTTCAAAACCGATGTCATTCGTTTTATTTATGGCGGTACCAAGGTATATAAAATCTTTGACTACCTCGAAGCTGCAGTTCTCAAGTACCACACTTGGTCCGAGCCTACTGGACGTTTTGCTTGTTGATACCATCATTGATCATTGGCTTCAGTCGTTCACACAGTACGCTGGATAGCTCTTTATATGCGATGGGAAGGATACATATTCCTCTATAGTTGGCACATATCGTCTTGTCTCCTTTTTTTGTGCACCGGACACAGGATGCTGAGGTTCCAATCATTGGGCATGCATTCTTCTAGCCAAATTGTTCTAATCAGCTAGTACATGCTCCTTACAAGCACCTGACCACCTGTCTTGAATAGTTCGGCTTGTAATCCATCGATACCTGCTGCTTTATTATTCATCAGCCGATTGATTGCTAGGCTTGGCTAGGTGGTATACACTCTATACCGTAATCTCTTATTGGTTCTGGGGTATTCTCTTCATCGCGACTATTTGATACCAGAAGTTTTTCAAAATGCTCCTTCCAGATCCTCAGCAAGCTGTCTGTATCTGTCACCAGGTTTCCTTGTTCATCTCTACAGGAGGATGTGCCTGCACCAAAGTCTTCGGTTTGGTGTTTTACCCGTTGGTAGAATTTTTGCTACCGCGAAGTCAATCAACCTCATGCCGTTGTCTGATGTTTCTTCATGGAGGCTGAATTTTCCGACGGTGGGGCCAAAGATATTTTCCCTTCCGATTTTAGCATTAAAATATCCTAGCAAAATGTTAATGTCATGGCCAGGGCAACGATCATATGCAGTTTCTAGGCGCTCGTAAAATATGTCTTTGGTCTGTTCATCTTTATCTTCGGTCGGAGCATGGGCGCAAATAAGACTTATGTAGAAGAACTTCGTTTTGAAGCGGAGTATAGCAATTCGCTCATCTACTGGACTGAATCTGTAGATGAGGTCTTTTATTCTCCTGTTAACCATAAATCCGCAGCCAAATTCATGTCTCGTTTCATGGCAGTTATAATACAGGGCGTAATAATCTGATTTACTTACTCCAGTCCCTTTCCATCGCATTTCCTGTAAGGCGATAATATCGGCTTTGTATTGGGTACTTGAGTACTTCCGCCAAAGCGAACAGTGCGCCTGTTCTGTACAACGTGCGCACATTCCATGAGCAGATTCGCAGATCGTGATCCTTTATACGTTTGCGGGGGTCCTCAACATTAGGGGGGTTTGTTTGCTTTTTCATAGTAAGTTGGGTTTTTCGAGAGTGGGTAATTAACCCGACACCTCAAACCATTTTTTATAGTTCTTATGGGTGAACTCGCGGCACATATTAGCTCACTATTTTATCGGGTGATGAAAATAGCTCCCCAGGTGACACCGCGGCGAGGTCAATGTCCACAATTGAGATGAAAGAGGGACCAAGATAAGACTGGACTTCGCCATGTTAAAGCCAATCAGAGCCGTTGCTTGGTATCTATCATCCCCTACGCCACCTAAGATCCGCTTCTTTGGAATTCCTATTCGCTGAAAAATATTCCTTCCTTTTCAAGACCTTGAAAAAAAATTATTTCCTCCTCAAGACTTTGAAAAATATTCTTTGAAAAATCCACGCCTTTGGTAGAGCTTTGAAAAAATATTCTTTTGAACATCCATGCCTTTGCTAAGCCTTACTTAGTGCCCTGTGACAGATGTAAGGTTTGCCGATTGTTTTTTCAAACCTTTCCTCTAGTTGTTGTTGACATCTATATGCCTTAGAAAATAATGACACAAAAAAATCAAACCCCCCCTATTCACCCTCTTGAAAAAATACATACATAACTACATATATGTATGTATATATATATATCATGAATATGCATGCATTCTTTGTGCATAATATACAATATGTTTAATGCCAATTACTTATTACAGCGAATGGAAAAAAATACCCTACTGAGAGGCATAGACCTCATAGTAGAGATTGTGGATGATCCCGCATATTATGTACTACTACTACAACAAAATGCACTACGTCTGTCATTCATACATACATATATACCCTCACACATATCTGTATGTATATTCATAAGTACCAGCGTTTTGTAAATGTTCTCCATTCGTATGTATGAAAGAAAGTGTTTGAATGCATGACAGTTTTTTTTTTTGCTTTCATCTCGTTGAGATTTTCTTTTGTATTCCGAACATAGATACGTGTGTCTGCTGCTGCTATTCATTTGAATGTAAATCTGTGTGTGTGTGCGAGTGTGTCTCGCTCTATAGAATCGCACATCTCACATTGTGATTTACAGTAAATACACAAAGGCAGAGTGTCACCGAAAGAATGTGCTTTTATCAAGATCGAAATTTGGTTCTGTGTTTTTTGTTTTGTTTTCTGATTGTTGTTGTTTTTGTTTCTGAACTTCTCTTTTCCCTTTTCCTTTTTTGCATTTCTCTTTTTTTTTGTTGTAGTTGTTGTTATTGTTGTTACGGGCTTTGCTATTTTTTTCGGTGTTTGTTCTTCCATTTTTAGTTGAAAATAATTTCATAGTACTTATGTATGAATGTATGGGTTTGTCTGTGTGTGTGTGCGATTCAAAGAGTATCTAGGGAATGAAACTATTTTTGTTAGGGATGCCAGATTTAGGATTCTTTCTAAGAAAAATCTAATCTTGATTGTAAGGAAAAAAATACAAGAAATGCATATTTGCATAAGGAGTTGTGACAATGGGAATGAAATCGAAGGGGACAAATTGAAGGATACTGGAGATTTTGTTACACTTGGTAAAATATGTAACTGTACTATTTTTAATATCCCAAATGCATCATCGACGAGATGTTTAAAAGATTAATTTTTCAAGGACTTCCATAGGCTCGTATTTTTTAAGAAGGCCTTTTTAAAAATATGTTTTCAATAAAGACGTAGATTTTTAAAGAATATTTTTTTAAAGACTTACAAAGCATGCTTTGTTTTGAAGAATATTATTTCAAAAATTAACACAAGGCGTGCATTTTTTACAGAATATTTTGTCAAAGGTTAACAAAGGCGTGGATATTTAAAGAATAATGTTCAAGAATTAACAAAGGTGTGGATTTTTTAAAGAATATTTTTCCAGAACACAAATGTAGAATTATTTAAAAATATTTTTTAAATACATCCAAACGTGCGGATTTTTTAAAGAATATTTTTTTTCAAGACTTCCACAAATGCGGATTGGATTTTTTAAGGATTTCTACAAGTGCCGATTTTCTAAACGATATCCAAAGGCGTGGATTTTTAAGGACGGATTGAGAAAAAAATAAAAAAATAGGCATGTGGAAATGATTGAGAAAATATTAAAAAAATCTGGCATTTGGA
Organism: Musca vetustissima; assembly: GCF_032173495.1. Classification (NCBI taxonomy): domain Eukaryota; kingdom Metazoa; phylum Arthropoda; class Insecta; order Diptera; family Muscidae; genus Musca; species Musca vetustissima. Next base: position 61,621 of record NW_026879812.1, on the reverse strand, counting down.
AATGATTGAAAAATATTTCAAAAATGTGGTCTTTGGAATTTATTGGGAAAATATTTTTAAAAAATCGATGTTTTTGCTCAATTTGGATGTTGTGCAAAATTTCATGACAATCTGACAAACATGAGGAGTTTGATGAACCATTTACTTCAAATCGGACGAAAATATATATGAAAGCTATATCCAAATATGAACCGATTTCAACGAAACTTGTCACATGATAGGTTATACTAATTTCAGTACGTTTTGTTCCTATCAGCTCCTTGGTGCGTGAATTGCTTAAAATCAATCGATAATATATAAGGGAGCTATATCTAAATCTCAACCTGTACCAAATTATATATATATATATATATATATATATGTAGATCCGAACCGATTTTCACCAAACTCAGCACACACCATTCCAGACTAAATTCAGTACGCTATGCCAAATTTCGTGCATATCGAAAGATATATAGCGACTTTGGTGCACCATTTACATTAAATCGGATGAAAATATATATGGGAGCTATATCTAGATCTTAACCGATTTTCACGAAACTCAGCACACACCATTCCAGACTAAATTCAGTACGCTATGCCAATTTCCGTGTCAATCGCAACATATAAAGGGACCTTGGTGCACCATTTACATTAAATCGGATGAAAATATATATGGGAGATATATCTAGATCATAACCGATTTTCACGAAACTTGGCAGACATCACTCCAGGTTCAATTCAGTATGCCATGCCAAGTTTCATGCAAATCGAAAGATATATAGGGACTTTGGTACACCATTTACCTTAAATCGGACGAAAATATAAATGGGAGCTATATCTAAATCTGGACCGATTTTCACGAAACTTGGCAGACATTATTCTAGGCTCAATTCAGTACGTTATGCCAAAATTTCATACAAATCGACAGATATATAGGGACTTTGGTGCACCATTTGCGTAAAATCGGACGAAACTATATATGGGAGCTACATCTCAATCTGGACCGATTTTCATGAAACTTAGCAGACATCATTCTAGGCTCAACTCAGTACGTTATGCCAAATTTCGTGCAAATCGAAAGGTATAGGGACTTTGATGCACCATTTACATAAAATCGGACGAAAATATATATGGGAGCTATATCTCAATCTGGACCGATTTTCACGGCAGAAATCACTCTAGGCTCTATTTAGTACGTAATGTCAAATTTCGTGCAAACCGCATCGGACGAAACTATATATGGGAGCTATATCTAAATATCGGCCGATTTTCACGAAACGTGGCAGACATCACGTTAGGCTCAATTCAGTACGTTATGCCAAATTTCATGCAAATCGAATGATATGTAGGGACTTTGGTACACCATTCACCTTAAATCGGACGAAAATATGTATGTGAGCTATATCTAAATCCGAACCGATTTTTCCCAATTTCAATAGGGTTCGTCCTTGGGCCAAATTATAGACCTATGCCAAATTTCAACCAATTCGGATCATAAATGCGAAAGACAGACAGACGGACGGACATGCATAATCGACTTAGAAAGTGATTCTATGCCTATTCTCAAAAGGAACCAAATTGTGGTGAAGGGTATAAAAATCCACGCCGGAAATATACCTTGAAACAATATACTTTAAAAAATCCACGCCTGAAATAGACCTCGAAAATTTACTTTAAAAATCCACGTCTGAAATAGAAAGTATTCTTTAAAAATGTCCATGCCTTGGACAGACCTTGAAAAAATATACTTTAAAAAATCCACGCCTGAAATAGACCTCGAAGAATTTACTTTAAAAAAGTCCATGCCTTGGACAGTCCTTGAAAAAATGAAACAGACTTCGAAAAATTATACTTTAAAAAATCCACGCCTGAAAAAGAAAGTATTCTTTAAAAATCCATGCATTGGATAGTCCTTGAAAAAATATTCTTTATAAAATTAACGCCTTGGATAGTCCTTGAAAAATATCCACGCCTCATAAAGCCCTTGAAAAAATATTCTTTATAAAATTAACAGAAAAAAATATTCTTTAATAAATCTACGCCTCTTACAGTCTTTGAAGAACTATTTTTTTAAAAAATCCGAGTCCTTGAAGAATCATGCTTTAAAAATCCACGCCTTTTCTAGCCCTTGAAAAACGATTTTTTTAAATCCACGCCTCTTATAGCCCTTGAAGAACATTTTTTAAAGAAGAACATCTGTTTTAAACCATGCCCTTTATAGAATTATGAAAACATTGTTTTGAAAATCCACGCCTCTTATAGCCCTTATAGAACTATTTTTTTATAATCCAAGCGTCTTATAGCCCTTGAAAAAATATGCTTTAAATAAATCCTCGCCTCTTTAAGACTTGAAAGAATATTCTTTTAAAAATCCACGCCTCTGATAGCTTTGCAAAAATATTCTTATACCTTTGAAATAATATTCTTTAAAAAATCCACGATGTGTAGCTCATTGAAGGTCTTTAAAAAATCTCTCTCTATCTGACAACCCTCTCCAAAAAATATAAAAATTGAGGTAAGCATCCGAGAACAAAAATAACTATAAAGTAAATCAGTTCACAGTGGGTTGAGTTATGAACTATTCGCTTGTAATGTTTTCTATTGACGTTCAGTGAACTTACAAAGGATGAAATGGCAGAAACAAATACAACAACTACAACAAAATATGTACAAGTACACTACTTGTGAAAAAACATGTACCCGATTACAATGAAAGCATAACATTTCATAGTCAAATTATACAAAATAAAGCGACAGCAGCATCGCATCCATCTCATCTACTACGGAGAGAGAGCATCATTTGAATTTTCAGATGTGGAAAAATGAAAGAGGGCTTCATTTGTGTTTTTTTTTTTTTTTTTTTTTGGTTTGCAAAAAGTTTTGTTGTTGTCTTTGTTATTATGCTGTTTGTGCCACTGACAGCTGTGACTAAAAATTTACAAAAAAAAAAGAAAAAAATCATTTTACACTGTGAAAGATTTTTGGGACTTTTACATCGAAAAACATTGGAGGCTGGTTGTTAAAGAAGAAGCCCGTCAACAACGACAACAACACACAATACGCAGTCAGTCAGACAGACTGGCATGCGACGAACAAACGAACGAATGGACAGACCATGTGGCAGAGGGACAAACATAGCCATGAAGGACATGATACACATACAGATAACCAGAAACGAACGAAAGATTGTGATACACAACGACAAACAGAACAGAACAGAGAACGAACAACCATTCAGACAAACAGACAGATAGATATTAATGCCACAGAACAATAGCAAAAACAACATAGCACAACAGCAACAACAACAAAATATACAATTCACAAAACACCAACAACATAAACGGTAACGATATGTTGTAGTAACGACAACCATAGCATGTACAGGCGCACTCTTTCTTGTAGTTGTTGCTGGTGCTGCTGCCGCGATTTCTCAACATGCTCCATTTTTTGTGTGTGCCTTGTAATGGGGAGCATCATGTGGAAAACAACAATTACATCGAAAAAAACAACACCAACAGCAACCAAACGACGAACACCTGCCGTTTAACAGTCACACAGCCATCCAGGCAGCCTGCCACCAACAACATAGCAGAGATCGAGAAGCCACCGACCTATAGTGCGCAATCTCCATAAACCAATCAAAAGAGAGAGCCATGAAACTCCGCCCTTTGAAAATGGCGAATGTTACACACAGCGAGTTATGCAAAGAGAGCCAACACAACATAGAACCATCTCTTTCTCAAACGGGCATGAATGTGCAGTGGAGAAACAGAGAACACACTAACAGTATTCACAGAGAGAGAGAGAGCATAACAACATAACAAGGGAGTACACAACACGAATGCATGCTCTCTCTCTTTACGTTCATCGTTCACATAACACTCGTGAGAATCTGTTGTTGTTGTTTTTGTTGTTATCACACATAGACGAATGAGATGAGATGCGATGTAGCACTGTTGTTTAAATGTTGTAATGCCTTCGTTGTGTTTGCATCAAGCAAAGCAAAAGCAGCTGAGCCCAAAATTGTTTATATGAGGAGACTATGTGTGTGCGCCTGTGTGTGTGTCGTGTGCAAGGAAACAGAATAATATTTTTGATTGAGATTTTTCGCCGTATTTGTGATCTTTGCAAAAAATAAAGATGAGGATGGATTTTTTTCTTTTGTTGCAAATAACAGACAAGATGGTAAACGACATTTCGCCTTTTGTTATTTTTGTCGAGTGCGGTGGACATCGGACAAACGACATCTTTATGAAGGGAACAGATGGAATTGATGCTGGAAGAGATGGATGGTTGTTGTAGGTGTATGAAAATGAAGGCCCTTTTGATATGGGGCCTATTATTAACATAATTTCATCGATAATTATGAGTTATGAGATTATGTTATATTCACATGGAAATACTCACGCATTGTTGGAAATAATTTGGACATGAATTCGGCATTGCAAAACAATAAATACAATACGGAACCTTATGGCAACCTGGTTCAAAAATATTAAAATAATAATATGTACTTCTTTATTGGATGGACCGTGAATAAGTAAAAGTTCCGCAAAAACAAAAATGGTGTTGAGTTTGACATCTAATATGAGGAATTATACAAAACAAATGTTGGATGAGGTTTTCAATACATACAGTAGCGTGCAGATTAATAGCAGTTCAACATCACATTCTAATATATGCGCTATATTAAAAAAATTAGTAGCTGATTTCTTTTCACATTTTTAAATCCCTATTCTGTAACATCCTTTGTGGCGTCGCCATTTAAAGAATGAAAATAGTCTGACAAAATTTACAGTTTTCTTTGTATGCCTTTCTTTTATTTTCGTTTGCAAAATAATAGCAATGGAGTAAGAGAAAGTGTAAACAACGCATTAATATTCAAATTTGATTTTAAAAAATGTACAAAAGAAAAAAGTTGATTTCTGATGGGAAAAGCGTCGACGAAATGGAAGCAATCTTTTAATTTGATGAAAAAGAATCTTAAGATCTATCAGAGATGCGCCTAAAACGTCTGCTACTGTATTAAAACAAAATTTTAACATTGAGGCTTATCGATGTACAAACAAGAGACTCTTGCTGCATCACAATTTGTACGCTAGATCGTCCAGAAAAATACCTCTACTGAAAAATATATCGCTGTCTTAACTTGTAAAGGCAACAAGCCCAATTTTCTAGAAATTGAGGTTTTGATACAATTATGTATAATAAGGCAAACTACATAGATTTTAGTTATTTTGTATTGATTAAAAAATGCGTTAAGTCCACATTTTATTTTGAGGATTTTGGATTTTCATCCGAATTGTCTGTAACTTGGTATTTTAGGTACTTATAGGGTAGCCATTTTTAAGGGTACCGCCCATATAACGTTATAAACAATATTCGAAATTTTGGTAGATTTAGGCACCTTTTTCAAACGAATTATCTGTAATTTTATATTTGGGACTCTGATTGGGTGTAAAATCCATCTACAAAATAGTATCACTATTGGCCCAAGTTTTGGAGTAGCCCTCATGTTACGTTACTCCCATTACTCGGTATTTTGGGTTTTTTCTTTGTACGTTTATCAATCGAATTGGTTCTAATTTGCTATTCTGGGTTCTCATTGAGTGTCGAATCTGCCTACAAACAATTATCGATATCTGTCCGCGATTTAGTATAGCTTCCATATAACTTTACTGCCAATTTTCGACAATCTGCGGATTTCGGTATGTACAAGGTCCTGGCCCAAATTGATATTTCATTTTCTTTTGACAAGAATTTTTCATGGCATAACAAACATATAATAGTACTGATCGATTTTAAGAATTTTACTGTGCACTTCATGGTGGAGAGTATAAAAAGTTTAATTGTTTTTATTGATATTTTTGAATAAATTATGATTCCATAACAATTTTTACTCTTTTAAATAAAATCAGCATGAAAAAAATCAACACAATTGTGCATTTATTGCAGTAATTAAAAAAATAATAAGAGACAAGTTGTAAAAAGAAGACCTTAAAATACTTTTATTAAAAAACAATTTTTTTTTTCATTTTGTCTTTAGGCAAATAAAATACATTGCAAAAACAAATGACATTTACAGATCTAAAATACTTTTATTCAAAAAAAGTTTGATTGTTTTTTGGTTAAAAAGGGATTTATTGCCTTTACAAGTTAAGCCAGCGATATACATTACGATTCCCAGCATCATTCAAGAAGTACGGTCTAATAAAGACACCAACCTATAAACCGCACCATACTTTGTTGACTTTTACTCGATGCATTGGTAGCCTTTGCAAGACTTCTGGCTGATTTTCACTTCAAAACCGACAAGCCTTTAATCTCCTAGTAAAATACTGTAGGAACAGAGATGCGTTGGAGAATATTCTGATATGAAAAAACATAACGTTGCGCTAAATCTTTCAGAAGTTATGATAGCATATCAGCAAGGGTGTTGATTAAAGTCGTATTGTTCCGGCTTTAATCAACAAATATGATATTTATGAATGTGCGGCTTAAGAAGATCGATAATATCAATTCGGGAAATAGGTATAATGCACTATAATTACTACCCAAATAACTATCAAAGTATAATCATATTAGAATATACTTTCTTAGAAGCAATTAGTTCATATATAGGCAACAGAATTTGGAAGCTGTGTCTATCATAAAATTTTAATGATAGAAATTAAAAAAAAAAATCTTAAAATAGTAAACTTACCTGTACCATTAGATTTCTGAGGATATGTGATTCCAACTAAAAAGGAAAAAACAAAAAAAAGATAACTCTTTATTATAATATAAACTGGTTTTAATTCGGAATTTCACTGTAACAATGAAAATTTTATTTTGGTCAATGAATTCGTGTATCGAATCGTATTCCAAGACGTTCAAAAATAGATTTTTACCGAAATTGGATTTTATATATAATAGAAAATTATATAAAGTGCAAAGTTCTTTATATAATTTTCTATTTTATAACTGTGGAGATATGTAGATGGCCAATACTACCAATCTTCGACATAACATATGTTTCATTAAGTTATTTTATTAACTGACTTATTTTATGCAGACATGAATTCAATTCAGTGACTTAAGCATAGAGAGGAAGAGAGGAAAAATCATTATATATTTTAAATCTGGAAGCTTTAAGCTTTACACTTGTAAAATGTTATAACATTGTTGGTCACGGTTTACAAATGTCATGAGGTTAAAGACAAGATTTCATAATGATAATATCACTTATATTTGAAAAATGTTATATAACATAGACATTTCTCAAAATATTAACATGAAATGAGACGGTCAATTAAAGATATGGAACTTGTAATTATAATGAAATTGAAAATTATTAGTAATTTGAAGATAACCATAAAAAATCGTATTTAAAACTCATAAATATCATGTATTTCTAAATAATTTGAATTTCAGAAGCTAGCGCCATCCAATCAGTGCCACAGGATATTTAAATGGATGGAGAACCAATCAAAGCCTTAATATGTTCTCTGTCCAGAATTTTGCGACCGAAAATAGTCGTTGAAAATTCCATGTGAAAGTTTAATATCAAAAAAATTAAAATTGATAGATATTAGCCTCACATTCAACTAAGTTGACTGAATCTACTAAAAATTACCAATTTAGGTATGGGTAACCCCCCTTACAACGAACATAATGAAATGAAATTTGAAAAACAGTTGCCTGCTTCAATTTTTACCAAAAAAAAATCGATAACAATTTCAGCCTGTAGTTTATGGAGTGGAGAAGTGTAGTCGGACGGAGACGACTATATAACACCGTACACAACTGCCACTGGACTTTAATATTCTGTGGAGGTAACTTCCAAACGTGTACAAAATTTTGCATATACATCCAACTTCTCCAGTCTATGTCTTTCTGGAGTAAATTATAACGCCATAGAATTAATATTTCATCTTGTTTTCACACAAAAGTTTGGGTCCATTTGACTCGCAAAATATTGACCGATTATTACATTCATTCTTTTATGACCTGTAGATTGATCAGGAAAACAGCAAAAAATTAAGTTTTTGGTCCATTTCATCCCGTAAATCATTACCACACCAATATGTAATGACGATTGGTTGACAGATAGGTCCATAACTGATACCTGCACTTTATTTATAAATTACTAGCTAAGTGCCCGTTACTCCGTATGCAGAAAGAGAATACAAAACAAATAACATTTTATATGGAAATTGTGAATTATTTATAATTAGTTATACTATAATTCCGAATATCACCTATTTTCCTACATCTAATATCAAGTTTTTTTATACCACTTAGTACTCTTCATACACATAAGTACTAATTTCCGAAATCTCTTTCTTATTTCTATTATACACATTCAAAAGTGATCAGAATTTCAATTAACTATTTTAGCAAATACCTACAGGTACCGTGTTTAGTTAGAGCACATAAGTAATCTTATTTCAAAATATCAGGATTCCAGGTCTATCCGTTCATCCAAATTGTACCATATTTAGTGACATTTGATACTTTTCATACCCATAAATAACAACGAATTTCAAAAACAAGTTGCAGGATTCAACCTCCATCTATTCACCCAAATTCAAACTGTACCAAATTTAGTAAAATTTAAAACTTTTCATACTCATATGTACGAATTTTATGACTACAAACTTCAGCAATAATTTGTTTTCAAATTTCTGAATTTCAGCACTATCCATTCACAAAATATTACCATTTAGTAGTTTTCGTACAAATAAGTATGCATTTCAAAAACGACATGAATCCTATACTCCAACAATAATAACAATTCCAAATTTCAGGATTACACCTCACAGTTAATCTAAAACCAAATTGTACAATATTTTGTACCACTGTGTAATTGCTGTTTCCATAAGTACGTCCACACATAATCAAGTTGAACCAATTAGTACACATAAGTATTATACTTACATGTCTCAATTCTACACTCCAGCAGCAACAATCATTCCAAATATTAGGGTTTTGGATCTCTTCGTTTACCCAAATGCAAAATACGAATTTCCAATATAATTTTAATTCCAAATTTTAGGGTTTCAAATTGTACCAAATTTAGTATTTTTCGGAATCACAAGTACGAATTTCCTAAACTACCACAATCCCACACACCAACCTCTATCTGTTTACCTAAATCCAACTTGTAACCACTTTAGTACTTTTCGTCCACGTAAGTACCTCAATTCTATTTCTATATTTTCAGGCTCAAATAAATGCAATTTAGTACCAACAAACAATTTCCATGCATCAACACCACTTTCGAACCTGTATGTCGTATAAAAGTTCAATATAATAGCTATATATTTTCAATATATATATGCAATTCAATTTATATAAAATCAATATATATATATATATATATATATATACAAAAAATTAGTAAATTTTTGTAATTTTCGTACTCTTATAGGTCGGATTTCCCTTTGGGGTTTTCTTGCTTTTCATCAGTGACCCACTTTCCAGAGTTTCAGAATTCTAGCTCTTCCCGTTTGTTTAATACAAACAAGTGAAAAAGCGTTAAGTTCGGCCGGGCCGAACCTTGGATACCCTCCACCATAGCTATACTGACAGGTACTTGAAATAAAAATATAGGGAAAATACCAAAAAGTGGACCTATATCGACATTTCCACAAACCGGTCGATATAGGTCAACCACAATGTAAACTATAAAACAAATTTCAGAAATTTTTAATGGACAATTATTCTCTCAGCTTTATGGATAATGAGGTCATATACACTTTGACACCGTTAAAATGATTCTATATCCATGTTTCGTTGGATCTAATTTGTTTCAGAAAATTTCGATTTCATCCAAAGTTTGGCCATCTTCCACACTTAGTTCAAGTTCGAAGATGGGAAACATCGGTCCACTCCTTCGGGTACCTCCCACACAGGGGCTAGGTCTAAATACGGGTTATAGTTCATTATCGAACCGTACGTTCGCAGGTGAAATGATTACAACAGAGTGTTAGAACCAAGCCCAAAACGCGGAAAAAACGGATAATTAATTATATTAATATAAGAAATGGGGTTATATGGGGACTACGCCTAAAAGGGGTTGACTATTAATAATTTTTGGTAGGGAGATTTGTTTCCATATACGGCTACAAAATACCAAATTTCAGTGATTTCGGTTGAAAAACGCGCTCAAGAACCTCCAAATGCCGAAATTTGGGGGTACCTTTATATGGGGGCTAACAGAAAAAAAATTGACTTATATTTATAATTTTTAGTGGAGATATTTGGTACCCAATAAGAACCCAATATACCAAATGTCAGCGAATTCGGTTGAAAAAGAACCCCAAAATACCGAAAATTGGAGGTAAACTTATATGGGGGGCTACCAGAAAAAATGGACCTATATTCATAAATTTTTTGTGGAGTGATTTGGAACCTATTTAGATCTCAAAGTATTAAATTACAGCCAATTTGGTGGAAAAATACGACCAAAACCCCCAAAATACTGAAAATTAGGAGGTACCGTTTTATGGGGGCTACCAGAAAAAGTGGACCTATATTTATAATTTTTTGTTGCGACATTTAGTACCCAATAAGAACCCAATGTACCAAATTTCAGCGAATTCGGTTGAAAAACGCGCTCAAGAACCCCAAAACTCCGAAAATTTGGGGGTACCCTTATATGGGAGCTATGCCTAAACGTGGACCGATATATCCCATCTTCGAACTTGACCTGCCTGCAGACAAAAGACAACCCTATGCAAAATTTCAGCACCCTACCTAAATTCCTTCGGAAGATAGCGTGATTACAACAGACGGACGGACAAGGCTAGAATGTCTTAGAATTTTACCCTGATCAAGAATATATATACTTTATAGGGTCGGAAATGAATATTTCGGTGAGTTACAAACGGAATGACAAAATTAATATACCCTCCATACTATGGTGGAGGGTATAAAAAGGGTCCCAAATTAAGTACCCTTCTAGTTTGTTTCCAAAAAGTTTCCAAAAACCCTTACCAAGCCTTATCTCACGCCTACACACCAACAACAACCCATACTCAAAATTTCAAGCTTCTAGCTTCAGCAGTTTCATCTGGGCGATGTTCTGTCAGTCACTCACTCACTTAATACTAAGCTCTTATATATATATATATACATATATATTAAGATAGCAGATAGACGGAAGGGTACACATTTCAAGATCGATTCAAACTAGTCGATATGTGACGAGATAGGTCGGTATATCAAAAATTAGTCATAAGAGCAATATTTCGCTGAAATACAAACCTTCTTTGTACAGGGCTGTAAAATTAAATTAAAACCAATTATAAAATCCAATATCCATGTTTATGAAAAATCCACGACTCCGGAAGTCCTTAAAAAATAACATTAATAAAAACAAGGGTTTGATATAGGCCGGGTAAGGATAATAGGTTTTGCAACGTATGTTTCAAATCGGATAATTTCATTCGCATAATATTGAATTTATAAATATTGCAAGCTTTGATCATTTGTGGAGGAGGTATCAGAAGGAGTGGACCAATGGGTCCCATTATCGGACATGATCTAGGCATGATAAAAATAATAGGTCGTGCAAAGTTTGGTTCAATTCGGACATTCCATTCGTCTGACATTGGATTTATAAATATTTAAAATGTTGACAATTTGTGCGAAAGGTACCAGAAGGAGTGGACCAATGGGCCATATATATTGACTTAATCTAAGCTGTATAAAGATTTTAATTCAAATCGGATGATATTATAAAATGTATTTTTAGCAAATTGTTGACCATTTTTTGGGAGAGGTACCACATGGATTGAACCGGTAGCAATATTTCTATGTTCAAAGCTATGTTCGGCTGAAATGATCAGCCGGTCAAATAGACATAAGGACGGACATATGTAAAACGACTTCAAATTGCCCTAAATGGATGTGGTTCAAAGAGGTTTTGGACACGGTGTTCTGATATTTTGAAATTTATTATACAAATATGTTGGAAATTATATTCGATTGAGGTTACATATCTGTAGATTTGTATTAATATATTTTGCTATTATATCCCCGATTTCACTTAGCTTCTACAATCGCCCATATACTATCAATTTTAATTTTTCTTTCTTTTTTATAAAAAAAATAAATAAATCTCATTTTCAAATACTTGTAATAACCACAATTCAATAACAAGCAAATATTCGACTAAATAAAAAGTTAATCTATGTTAAATGTTATTGTTCTCGACTAAGCTGCATGAAAAGTCAACTGAATAGCCATAGTAATAATAATCAGCGTCATCAGAAGCAGCAGCGTTAACAATACGCCACCAGCACCACCACACAATACACTCTTCTCTACATCGATTCCGCAGCAGCAACAACAAAAACCATGCCACACACAAATTCATCAACAAAAGCTTCAATCCAATCATTATTGAATTGATAAAAACTCATCAGGCAAATTGTAACTGAACATGTTTCCCCGTACTACCCCGCTCTTCCTTTCTCTGACGGACTTTCACCCCTTTTCCTTTTTTCATCTTTATATTAAATGACAACAATTCACAAATGAATATCCTTTTTGGCCTATTCATTGATGTGGGTGGAGGGTAGTAGAGGCGGTAGCTGTGGCTTGGTGTGTGTGCGGCTAGTTGGTTGGCTGATTTCTGTCTATTGACCATGGGTCTTTGACCGTACCATATGGCTGTGCCTGAATGTCGTCATCATCCTCATCGTGTTAAGTTTTAAAACAGATCGAACCAAAATCCAATTATCGCCATCAAACATAACTGCCAAGCCAAAATCAAAGAGCAGAAAAACAAAACTGAACTGTATTGAGCCACCAAAACGAACTGGAGCGAACCGGACCGAGCGGGGCGGAGTGGAGTGGAGCTCAACTGCAACACGAAAAACCCAAAAACAATTATAATTGAATTGAAATTGAAAATTGGAAAACACTGCTGCGGGTACAACTGAACTGAATGATGTAGTGGTGTATGAAAGTGCTTGTATTTTACTCGATTTTTTTTGTGTCCTGCAAATCCAACAGCAACAACACAACACCATCGTCAGCATCATTGTCATCATCAATAAAAATAATAATGAATGGATCAAAAAGCGATTTCCATTGACCGAACAAAGTCATCGTATGATGATGGTCTGATGGTTTTTATAAAGCAAAACACAGCACAACAGAAAGAGTTCATATTTTTCTGCTGCTTATCGTGGCTTATAAGCTGGCCAATAATTGCAGAAATTGCTGGAATGGGAGGTGGTGGTGGTGAAAGTGAGGATTAAAACAGAATGGATTGTTGTGTACTATTGAATGATGATGCTCATATTTTTGTTATTTATGCTGCTATGGGGAGCAAAAAAAAAAAAATACAGAAATAACTTCGGGTAGAAGAAACAAATGGAGGTCCTTGGAAAATTATTCCAATCCAATCCTGATATAGGCCTTGAAAAAAGTCTTCTTTAAAAAAATCCAAGCCTCATATAGGCCTTGGAAAAAGTCTTCTTTAAAAAATCCACGCCTCAAATGGCCTTGGAAAAGCCTTCTTTAAAAAATCCACGCCTCATATATAGCCCTTGGAAAAAGTCTTCTTTAAAAAATCCACGCCTCATATATAGCCCTTGGAAAAAGTCTTCTTTAAAAAATCCACGCCTTGTGTAGGCCTTGAAAAAAGTCTTATTTAAAAAAACCCCACGCCTTGTGTAGGCCTTGAAAAAAGTCTTCTTTAAAAAATCCACGCCTTATATAGCCTTGGAAAAGTTTTTCTTTAAAAAATCCACGCCTAATATAGGCCTTGGAAAAAATCTTCTTTAAAAAATCCACGCCTCATATGTAGCCCTTGGAAAAAGTCTTCTTTAAAAAATCCATGTCTGATATAGGCCTTGGAAAAAGTCTTCTTTAGAAAATCCATGCCTGATATAGGCCTTGGAAAAATCTTCTTTAAAAAATCCACGCCTTGTGTAGGCCTTGAAAAAAGTCTTATTTAAAAAAACCCCACGCCTTGTGTAGGCCTTGAAAAAAGTCTTCTTTAAAAAATCCACGCCTTATATAGCCTTGGAAAAGTTTTTCTTTAAAAAATCCACGCCTAATATAGGCCTTGGAAAAAATCTTCTTTAAAAAATCCACGCCTCATATAGGCCTTGGGAAAAGTCTTCTTTAAAAAATCCATGCCTGATATAGGCCTTGGAAAAAGTCTTCTTTAAAAAATCCACGCCTTGTGTAGGCCTTGAAAAAAGTCTTATTTAAAAAAACCCCACGCCTTGTGTAGGCCTTGAAAAAAGTCTTCTTTAAAAAATCCACGCCTTATATAGCCTTGGAAAAGTTTTTCTTTAAAAAATCCACGCCTAATATAGGCCATGGAAAAAATCTTCTTTAAAAAATCCACGCCTCATATAGGCCTTGGAAAAGTGTTCTTTAAAAAATCCGCCCCTCATATAGGCCTTGGAAAAGTGTTATTTAAAAAATCCGCCCCTCATATAGGCCTTGGAAAAAGCCTTCTTTAAAAATCCACGCCTCATAAAGGCCTAGGAAAAGCCTTCTTTAAAAATCCAATCCTGATATAGGCCTTGGAAAATCGTTCTTTAAAACTCCACACCTATATAGGCCTTAGAAAAGCCTTCTTTAAAAAGTTCACGCCTAATATAGGCCTTGAAAAAAAAATTCGTTAAAAACTCCATGCCTCATATAGGCCTTGAAAAAATATTCTTTGGTAATCTTTGAAAAATTTGAAGTCCTTCAGAAAATATCTACAATAACCTGAAACCATCAACATAATCTCCCCATCAGTTATCAAATATGTTACCATAATCCATACTTCTTATTATATGTTTGCAAAAAAATCCAACAACAGCAACAACAAATCTCATTTAGTTTTATTTATATTTTATAGCATAAAACGCGTGTTCCACGCACATAACTTGACGTGAAGCAACATCGTTTTTTTTTGGGGGGTGGGGGTAAAGTTCTTCATTTTATAGTTTCGTCAGAAAATTACATTTTCCGCAAGGGCCAGGGGCCAGGAATCAGAAGAGGAAGCTGAAAGTGTGTTGTAGCAAATTTAATAGCCTGCAGCTTAAGACACCCTTGATTGTTACAAATCCGGGGGTTTTATTTCACGCACATGCACACGCAGTCGTCACATACATACACACACACGTTCGTTACTCACACCCGCAATCACATTGCCATTTACGGCCACCCCACCCACCTTTGCTGGTGGAATTGTTGAATTGTGATTTGGCTTTTTGACGTCTGACAGTGTTCTATTAAATTATGGCCAGAAAACAAAAAAACAACCAACCAAGCTAAGCAGCATCGTCGATGTTTTGCTGGTCGGTCACAGGGGGAGGCGGAGGATGGGGTAATACACAGATTGAGCGGTGTTTAGTGGTAGTTTTGTCATGGGATGACTGGGAAAGTGGGAAGCGAAATAATTCAGTGATACAGTGATTGCAATTTTTTCAAACACTTCCAATGACTTTCTAAATAGGCGTGGATTTAAAAAAAATCAAGCTCCTAAATTTAAAAAGAAAAAATCTAAGTCCTGAATTGGCATCGATTTTTTTTAATATTTTTTAATGACTTACCCAAGGCGATTTTAGTTACAGGAGCCAGTACGCCACAAGCAGCTCTGAACGCAATGCTGTACTTCAAACCTCTGGGCCTCAGCATTAAGTGTCAGGCCGTGCGCAGCGCCCTAGGTCTGCATGAACAACAAACCCTGGCGGAACTGTACATTTGGGCATGGTAGTATTCTCAATGAACAAGGTATGTCATTGGACCAACGCGCTAATCTAAGCGACTATATATCACAAATCCTGAGATTTGACGATGTAGATGTCGTTATTCCTAGTAGAGACGACTGGAAACGAAGTAACCCTCCTCTGGACGGTCTGGCCTTTTATACATACGGATCCAAGATGGAATAAGGTACTGGGGCAGGCGTCTACTGTGAAAGGTTAGGCCTTGAGTTAACCTACAAGCTGGATTGCAACTGTAGTGTTTTCCAAGCTGAAATCTTCGCGATCTGGAAGGCAGCGGAATTGATAAAAAGTCTGGATGAAGAGATCGTTGAACCGGTGACTATCTTTGTGGATAGTCAAGCGGCTCTTAAAGTCATCAAATCTTGTTATATCAAATCCGAAGCCGTCCTCAAGTGTAGAGCAGCTCTGGAAGAACTTACCTATAGCTATCGGTTGTGTTGGGTACCACCAGGACATTGTGACACCTTGGGTAATGAAAGAGCGGACGAACTAGTTAGACGAGGATCTCAATCCACCGATCTAGCAATTGATGACTCAATCAAACCATCCATATGTCTTTTTTATCGGAACTTTGAGACATTCTTTGACGAAAGAGCCTGTGAACTTTGGCACAACGAACCTTGGTGCAACGTGTCAAGATTCATTTGGAACGCACTCACTTTGGAACCTGAGCAAAGCTGAAATTAGAGTTATGACGGGAATCATCACTGGTCACTGCAACATCAGGGCTTTCACTAGTACATGGGATCTTGATGCAATTGATTACTGTAGACTCTGTGTTGACGAGGAGGAGACGGAGACAATTGAGCATCTCCTGTGTCATTGACCAGCGCTGGCTTACAGGCGGCACAGACTAGTGGGTGTTCATTTTCTACAGAGTCTCAGCTTCTTCTCAGCAACCGAACCTGCTCTAATCTGTAGCATAATTAGAAACGTAACACATCTTCTGTCTGACTCCTAGAGCCATCGACCTTCATTCCTCTTTCATTTATTTATATAAGCTTCTCAACTCTTCTCTAATTCCCTAATCTTCTCTCCCCTACATATCTGTCTTTGTTTCTTCTCTTCACTGTATCTCTTCTTGTGGATGATCACAACGGACCTAACCGGTCTCAGTGACTGCACATCCCCAAACCTATCCTAATTCAAGGCGTGGATTTTGTAAATATATTTTTTCAAGGCTTACCAAAGGTATGGATTTTTTACCTCGATATGTTTTTGAACCACTGTTTCCCCAAGAGTGGATAGCACACATCCTAGTCCTCAGAAATGCGAATAACACATTTTTGGCCAGATATATGTGTACGTGTTTGTATGTACTCGTATGAATGTTTTCGATCTCCCCTATCTATCTGTGTAAGTATCTTTCTCTCGGTAAATGTATGTTTCATATCTTGATTCAGATATGATTGTGATTCGGAGTATGCGTTGTATCCAAGTGTGTGTGAGTGTTTGTGTGTGCGTGCGTGGGAGTTATAATGCGGTGTACCGTTGCGACTTTTGTGGGTGAGGGTAGTGGTTTTTGTTTGCGGGGTGTTTTGGGAAAGCCAAAGGAAAACTTTTGTTTGACTCACAACATCGACACAAACACCATTCATCCATTCAACATCGTCAACGAAATTGTATTTCGATGGCAGCAGAATAATCTTCTCGTCGTCGAAACATAAACGAAAATTAAAGTACACAATTGAGATAAGATTGAACAGATAGCCAAGTCAGTCAGTCAGCCAGCCAGCCAGTAAAGCTAAAGCTGGAAGTCAGTCAAGTCATCTAGACAAACAAACAGCCAGGCAGCAGCTAGTCAGCCGTATGAAATGAATGACATCGAATCAAATCTAAGCAAGTAAACCGACCAAATCGAAATCGAACAGCAGCAGCAACGGCTGCGGCAGTGGTGACAGCAGCGAAACAGAATTAACAGCCCCCCGTCAGTAAAACAATCTAATCTTGGAGGATAAACATCCTTGCAGAGATATCAATGGCAAACATATATACACAGTCATACACTAACACACACATATATGCAATAAACATTTGTGTATGTGTTGATGAACACAATTTATTTAAAGCTACAAGGAGATGAATGAAAAAGGAATCATTGTTTTGGAAATACATGAATTGCGGGATTTAACTACCTACCTCTTAGCCCTGCAGCCAGCCACCAAACACCCATAACTATTTCGATCAACGCTTAAGATAAATGGCTGGAAATGAATTGATGCTTAGTTTTAAGAATTGTTTTGCTTTCCTTTGGGGAAGAAAAAGTCATTATAAAAATTGCCGATGTTCTCAGGGTCGTCAAAAAATTTGGTTTAAAACAGATATTTTGGAGATCCAAATGAGTGAATTCCTTTCAAGGCGTGGATTTTTAAAAGAAGACTATTTCTAAGGCCAAATGAGGCGTGGATTTTTTAAAAAGACTTTTTCAGGGGCTATCCAAGGCGTGGATTTTTTAAAGAAGACTTTTTCCAAGGCTATATGAGGCGTGGATTTTTTAAAGAAGACTTTTTCCAAGGCTATATGAGGCGTGGATTTTTTAAAGAATATGACTGGATTTTTTAAAGAATTCCAAGGCTATATGAGGCGTGGATTTTTTAAAGAAGACTTTTTCCAAGGCTATATGAGGCGTGGATTTTTTAAAGAAGACTTTTTCCAAGGCTATATGAGGCGTGGATTTTTTAAAGAAGACTTTTTCCAAGGCTATATGAGGCGTGGATTTTTTAAAAAAGACTTTTTCCAAGGCTATATGAGGCGTGGATTTTTTAAAGAAGACTTTTTCCAAGGCTATATGAGGCGTGGATTTTTTAAAGAAGACTTTTTCCAGGGCTATATGAGGCGTGGATTTTTTAAAGAATATATTTTCAAGGGTCCTCCAAACCAAGGCGTGGATTTTTTAAAGAATATTTTTTCAGGGGCTATCCAAGGCGTGGATTCTATAAAGAATATTTTTTCAGGGGCTATCCAAGGCGTGGATTCTATAAAGAAATTTTTTTCAAGGGCTATCCAAGGCGTGGATTCTACAAAGAATATTTTTTCAGGGGCTATCCAAGGTGTGGATTCTATAAAGAATATTTTTTCAGGGGCTATCCAAGGTGTGGATTCTATAAAGAATATTTTTCAGGGGCTATCCAAGGCGTGGATTCTATAAAGAATATTTTTTCAGGGGCTATCCAAGGCGTGGGTTCTATAAAGAATATTTTTTTCAGGGGCTATCCAAGGCGTGGATTCTATAAAGAATATTTTTTTCAGGGGCTATCCAAGGCGTGGATTCTATAAAGAATATTTTTTTAGGGGCTATCCAAGGCGTGGATTCTATAAAGAATATTTTTTTAGGGGCTATCCAAGGCGTGGATTCTATAAAGAATATTTTTTCAGGGGCTATCGAAGGCGTGGATTCTATAAAGAATATTTTTTTCAGGGGCTATCATAGGCGTGGATTTTTTACAAGAATATTTTTTTCAGGGGCTATCATAGGCGTGGATTTTATAAAGAATATTTTTTTCAGGGGCTATCCAAGGCGTGGACTCTATAAAGAATATTTTTTTCAGGGGCTATCCAAGGCGTGGACTCTATAAAGAATATTTTTTCCAGGGGCTATCCAAGGCGTGGACTCTATAAAGAATATTTTAAAGGATATTTTTTCAAGGGTCTACCAATGATATGAATTTTTAAATAATATCTTTTCAAGGGTCTACCAAAGGCGTGGGTTTTTAAAGAATATTTTTTCAAGCGTCTACCAAAGGTGTGGATTTTTAAAGAGTATTTATTCAAGGGCTACCAAAGGTGTGGATTTTGTAAACAATACTTTTTTTTTTGAAGGCCACCAAAGGCTTGGACTTTTTAAAGAAAATTTTTTTCAAGGACTCCCAAGGCTTGGATTTTTCAAAGAAAATTTTTAAAGGACTCCCAAAAGCCTTTACAGGCCAAAGAACAAATCCGAATCTCTTTGTTCTTGTTATTCTCTTCAAGTGCATAAATTATTCTATTTAAATAATTGAGTAAACCCAATTCAGCTGATTGTAATCAGTTTTCCAATTATATCGATGTGAAAATAAGTGGAACCTTTGTTGTAAATTTCAAACCCGAAATTCAGGATCCGTAAATAATAATAACTTCTTATGTAATAGGACATGCAGTCACATAATAAGGACACGGTTTCTGACAACATTTACCACAATAGATCTGAAGAACTGTCACATTATTGTGTCAGAAAATTCTTTGATCTATTCAAGCCCTCGCATTTTGTTCTGGCTCAAAGAGAACAAGTGTTTTTCTTCTTTACATCATACGATAAGAAAAGGACTCTTTGGAATTAGGACCCTTTTGACAATTTCTATGTCTTGTTATCATTGTTTGTGTCACCTATCGCTGACAGATGAGCGAATGAATGAAAAGTGAACAAACATGTTTACAATTTCAAGTGTCAGTTGTCAAACGGGAACCGCTCGCCTGTTAGGATTCACGATATTGTTGTTGACATAATTGTCATGTCGTTCGAGAAGATCGAGAGTGCGAAAAAAACTCAGGTATAATTTCACGCTAAGGTGTTACGAACAAAAGGACAAAGGAGTTAAACAAATAACAAATAAACTATTCAGAGATAGATTTGTTTGTCTGTTTTTTTTTCGGTGACAATTGCGCATCGAGGTCTTCAAATAATGATAACAATTTTGTATTCACTGTTTTCTATTTGCGTTGTGGTTGGAGAATTTTTTGTTGTGGTTTTTATGGGAATACTTGAAAATGCGTTATTACAACTCTTTGTTAATTGGAGAATGTAGCTCTCGAAAAATATTCTTTAAAAAATCTACGCCTTTGGAAGGCCTCTGAAAATATTCTTTAAAAAATCAACGCCATTGGAAGGCCTCTAAAATATTCTTTAAAACATCTACGCCTTAGGTAGCTCTCGAAAAAATATTCTTTAAAACATCTACGCCTTTGGAAGGCCTCTAAAAATATTCTTAACATAAATCTACGCCATTGGTACTTTACCTACTTTGCTGGCTTGTTACAGAACGGTTGTTCCATAAGCCGAGCTTAAAACAGATTTCCATGCACGTCGGTCTTGTGCGCATCTCCTCCAATTTGAAAGACCACGTTCCAATATGTTGTTTTCTACTTGGTCCTTCCATCTGGTTCGTGGCCTTCCCCTTCTAAGGGAACCATCAGTAGGCTCGCTTTTATATGCCTTTTGAGCTGGGTCATTCCCATTCATTCGCACAACATGGCCTAGCCACCGTAGTCGCTGCAGCTCAATACGACTGACTATGTCGATGTCCGCGTATAAATTGTAGAGCTCGTGGTTCATTCGACGCCGATATTCACCGTCGACGCAGATCGGTCCATAGATCTTTCGGAGAATTTTTCTTTCAAACACCCCAAGAGCTGCATGAGGCATGTACCCATGCTTATCAGCTGGTGCATGCTACTGACCAGCATCTAACTACCAGTCTTGAATAGTTCGGCTCCTAACCCATCGGCTTCTGCTGCTTTATGGTTCTTCAGCCGATTGATTGCTATTCTAACATTATCTTGGCTAGGTGGTATACACTCTATACCATCATCTCTTATTAATCCTGGGGTATCCTCTTCACCGCTACTATTTGATACAAGAAGTTTTTCAAAATGCTCCTTCCAGATCCTCAACACCCTGTCTGTATCTGTCACCAGGTTTTCTTCTTCATATCTCTTCTTCAAATGAGACTGATGTAGAAGAACTTCGCTTTTATGCGGATTATAGCAATTCGCTCATCTATTGGAGTGAACCTGGAGACGAGGTCTTTTATTCTCCTGTTAACCATAAATCCGCTGCCAAATTCATGACTCGTTTCATGGCTGCTATAATACAGATGGTAATCATCTGATTTACTTACGACTGTCCCTTTCCATCGCATTTCCCGTAAGGCAACTGCCAAAGCGACAACTGCGCCTGTTCTGTACAAGTTGTGCATATTTCAAGTGCAGATTCTCAGACGGTGGTCCTGTATACGTTTGCGGGGGTCGTCAACATTAAGCGAGTTTGGTTTTCTTTCTTTCTTCTTTCATAGTAGGAGAGGTTTTTCGAGTGTGGGCAACTAACCCGACGCATCACCTTTTTTATAGTTCTTATGGGTGATCTCGTGGCACATATTAGCTCACTATTTCAACGGGTGATGAAAATAGGTACCCCAGGTGACACCGCGGGGAGATCAGTGTCCACAAGTGAGATGAAAGAGGGACCAAGATAAGCCTGGACTTCGCCATGTTAAAGCCAATCAGAGCCGTTGCTTGGTATCTATCATCCCCTACGCCACCCTTGGACTCATTAATGAATATTTTTTCGAGGTCTACAATAGGCGTGGATTTATTCAAAAATATTTTTTCAAGGTCTGAAATAGGCGTGGATTTATTAAAAAAATATTTTTTCGAGGTCTAAAATAGGCGTGGATTTATTAAAAAAATATTTTTTCGAGGTCTAAAATAGGCGTGGATTTATTAAAAAAATATTTTTTCGAGGTCTAAAATAGGCGTGGAGTCATAAAGAAAATTGTTTCGAGGTCTAAAATAGGCGTGGATTCATTAAGGAATATTTTTTCGAGGTCTAAAATAGGCGTGGATTCATTAAGGAATATTTTTTCGAGGTCTAAAATAGGCATGGATTCATTAAAGAATTTTTTCGAGGCCTTAAATAGGCGTAGATTTATTAAAGAATATAAAATACTTCTTCCTAAGTTCTCTAAACTTTACGAACTTTTAATTTCTTAGCTTCAAATAAAACCAAAAAACAGCAACAGATTTTAAAACTGCTCTAATCCAGCAACAACAAGAGCAATTGAAAGTTTAATATAAATGTTTTTATTGTTTGCCCTGCGTTTTGGTTGGAAAAAAACTTCTTGACAATTCATCGATAGAATGATAAGGCATCGAACAAAGATTCAAGATATGGCAGGTTTAACGTGTCTATACATAGAAGAGAAGAAAAACCAACAACAACAACAATAAACAGAAAAACTTCGATGAGGAAGTAACTCAATTTTCGGAAATGATGGATGGCTGGAAGACAATGTTTCAATGAACTTGATGGCTATGAATAAATTCATGGTTAAATTAAAGACCACAAACAAAAATTGTATTTCTCTCAGAGGGATCCTGTGTGCAGCAGGGCAACAAAGGGGTGGTAAATAATATTTGGGCTTGTACCAAAAGGATACAGATACAAAGGATACAATTTGTTGTGGAACTAATCGATTTGTGATTGTCTCTTTTTATTACACAAACACAGGGTCATGGCTAGGACGAGGACTAGTGCACGCTTTACTCCTTCGAGCAGTAAAAGGGAGGTTGGGGGTAGATTTAATTGTTTGTTCCTGTGGTCTAATTTAGTCCCGTTCTCTCTACTGTTCGTGTAAATGCGCCTAATTGCCGCATCACAAATGTTTTGAATTGTTGTGACAGTTCTAATGGTGGGAACGCATCCTCTCTAGCCTTGGCTAATTGCGTTATGCTGCAAATTGGCCACTGCCTAGGCAGGACTCATACGATTGTTATTTGGAGTTTTTGGAAATTTTATGTTGTTATGCAAAAATTAGGCGCATAATTTTATTGCAATTTTTATGATTGAGTGGGTCGGGTGGTCGGTTGGGCGGATGGGACCTGCCACCAGGCCAATGAGAATTTAATTTGGCAACAAGGGAAGGGATGGGAAACATTTAGCTTAAATTTCACTTACCATGGATTTTGAGAAAATTCTGAAAATAGAAGAACAAAAATAGAAAATAATTAGTGTGGGAACTAGGATAATAAAAAGGATATGAGAAAAAATTTTAAAAATTAAGAATGGATAGCGTAACTAATATTTACAGCAATTAAAGAAAAAAATTAAAAGATTTTTCAAAGAATTTTTTTCAAGTCCTATCCAAGGCGTGGATTTATTAAAGAATATTTTTTCAAGGGCTATCCAAGGCGTGGATTTATTAAAGAATATTTTTCAAGGACTATCCAAGGCGTGGACTTATTAAAGAATATTTTTTCAAGGGCCTACCAAAGGCGAGGATTTTTTAAAGAATTTTTTTTTCAAGGGCCCTACCAAAGGCGTGGATTTTTTAAAGAATAATTTTTTAAAGGGGCCTACCAAAGGCGTGGATTTTTTAAAGAATATTTTTTTAAAGGGGCCTACCAAAGGCGTGGATTTTTTAAAGAATATTTTTTCAAGGGCTATACAAGGCGTGGATTTTTTAAGGAATATTTTTTCAAGGCCTATCCAAGGCGTGGATTCATTAAAGAATATTTTTCAAGTCCTTCTGAAGGAGTGGGTTTTTAAAAGTATATTTTTTCCAATGTACTCATGATGCGTAAAAAATATATTTTCAAGGCCTATGGGAGGCATGGATTTGTTACAGATTTGTTTGTACCAAAAAATATAATTTAAGGATTCGCAGCATTTATGCTTCAATTCGCTTGCTTTGTGCAAAAATACACACCCATATATACCCACACGTATGTATGTAAGTGTGTTTCTGCATGCATATTAATGCTTGTAAGTGGAACTGTAACGAAATAAAATGAAATAAATATCAAAATGGAGTGTTGGGACATAGAAGACCAAAAACAGCTTTGGCTGGTGCTCTCTGTGGCAAATAAATAAAAATAAATTCTAGAGGAAAGGAAGAAAAAAGAAAAAAATATATAACCAACAAACAACATCACAACAACAACAACAATAGCGCTCTAGAAGTGGAGAAACATAACATGAAAAGAAAATGTTTCGTATAAAATGTTATCGGAAAGATTTACGACCCGACTTTTGCGCATCCCTTGTTTTATGATAATAAACGAGTTTTCTCCGTTGAAAATACCTACACATATTCGGAGGCACACACACACATACATATATTTTTGCACCCACTACAACCCAACATACATAGACATAAATGCACAGAACACAACTACACACATTCATAAGGGATGATGAGGGGGAGGAGGAGGTTGCAGGATGAAGGATAGAAGCGGAATGGTCGCAGGCATGGACCATGTCTCTAACACAGTGATTTGGAGGGTATTCGGATATTGGTGTTTTTTTTTTCAATTTTAAAGGACCATAATCTTCCATGGGTGTGGATTTTTAAAAATACTTTTCCATAACCGTGATTTTTTGAAATAATACTTTTCGAGGCCTACCAAATGCGTGGATTTTATAAAGAATATTTTTTCAAGGACCACAACAAGGCGTGGATTTTTTTTAGAATATTTTTTCAAGGCCTATATGAACCGTGGATTTTTTTTAAATAGTATTTTTCGAGGGCTATCCAACCGTGGATTTTTTTTAAATAGTATTTTTCAAGATTGAATTTTTTGAATCTACCGTTCCCCAGTGTTTTCCTTTCCTACTTTCATTTCCATTTTTTTTATTATTTTATTTCGGCTTTTGTATCTACTCTCCATACCAGCAATAAAACAACGGTGCAAAGAACGACAGAAGCTGCCATGGAAATAACCAACCAAAGCAACCAACCAGGACCTCTTAACACCACAAATTTTAGCTTCATCCTGTCGTATAAATATTTTTTTGCGGGGAGGCGAATGTGTGTTGTTCTACGGTGAACTCAATACCCCTACAAAACTTCACAAGATGTTTCAAATTTTTGGATGAATACAGCGATTAGTAACTCCCAACAACAACAACACCCAGGATGGCTTACATTTCACAGGAAACCTAGAAAAGGACGATATTGAAGAGAACTATGTTGGGGGATGGGGAGGGGAGGAGTTGTATAAACAGATGAAGACATATTTATTACTTTGTATATGAGTATTAATGTTAGTGTTGTTTTTGTCTTTTATATATTCACACATATGAGAGTGTGTGTATGCCAATAATGAATATCCAAGTAACAAATCTTAACCGCGAACTTCGGTCCTTCTACAATATTTTTTGGGAAAACAGACATGGAGCCAAATAAACAACCAACTACTTAACGTGTAGCCAGAGCAGATCCATCTTTGGTCTAGTGGGGGGCGGGGAGGATGTTGAATAACAAGCATATGACTTGCTTATCTTGCCAATGCTTTTGTTAACTATCTTCAAAACTTCTTCCGTTCAACTGTTTCACATTGGGGAATTTTAGCAACTTATGAGTGAATGGGGATATCATATGATTTAGGAGGGGGTATACCATTGAAGAAAACTGTGTTATTGCTTTAAGAAAGCAAAACCACTGTGAAAATATGTTAAATTCCAGGAAAGGAAACTTAATTTGCACTTTCTATAAATTAATCGCTGGGGACGGACTTATTTTTAATTTATATACAACATTTTTAAAGACATTATGACAATAGTGGACAATAGCGAAATATGCAGATCTCTGTAAATTGTTAAGATTCTCTCATAAATCCGACATACTTCCCCGGACCATTTTCCTGGAGTAAACGTATACTTCACTGAATGAACTTTGACAATTTTTAAAAGCATTGCTCCATTTTACCTGCTCGTTGCCCTGTGCAAAATAAATGTGTAGGATGATACCCTAAACATCGTAGCCATATTTAGTACAGTGATAGCCATTTAAATGTAGCTTTCATAAACAAACATCGTTGAAATATAAGACAGCATGTGCACAACTATAGGAACGAGTGATCATAAATCAAAATTTCAGGATTCCAACTCTATCGCTTCACCCACAATTTAAATTGTACACTTAGTACAAAATTCTAAAATTTCCTACATACCCTAACCCTACACCCCCACAGTGATCCCAAATCGAAGTTTTAGGATTTCAACTCTATCGGTTGACTCACAATTCAAATTGTACCAAATTTAGTACACATTATTACTAATTCCTAAAACTTCCTACACATCTCAATCTTACACCTCAGCAGTGATCCTAACTCTTGATTCACCTAAAATTCAAATTGTACCAAATTTAGTACCATTTAGTACACATAAGTATTATTTTCTTAAACTGAATCCTGACCCCAATCCCACAACCCACCAGTGATCCTGACTCCAATAGAATCACCCAAATTCAAACTATACCGATTACAGTACGATTTAGTACTGTTCGTACACACAAGTAACAAATTTCCAAAACTACGTTCATATCCCAATCCTACACTCCGAATGTACTTTTAATTTCAAATTCCAGAATTCCAGCTCGATTTGTATCTGCAAATTAAATGTGTACCAAATATAGTACCATATAGTACGTTTCGTACACATGAGTACATGCTTTCAAAACCATATCCTTAAATGGACCCTACTTCTAAACCATAATTCACACTCCAAATTTCAAGTTTTTAGCGCTATCCATTCAAATCTACAGAATTGTACCAAATTTAGTACATTTTCGTACTTTTCGTTATAGTTCGAATTTCCAAAAACTCTTTGCTACACCTATCCTACACTCCATCAGCGACCACCAATCCAAATTTCAGAGTTCTAGCTCTACCGGTTCACCAAATACAAATGGTATCACATTTAGTACTTTTCGTACCGTTCTAGTACGAATTTCCAAAAACCCAGCCTTATCTGTCACATTTGGACCAAGAGTGACCCTCAACCAAAATTTCAAGATTCTAGCTTCAGCCGTTTAGTCTGGGTGTTGATGAATCGTTAACTCAGCCAGTCTGTCAATCACTTTACTCTTTTATTAGTACAGATGTTCTCCAAAATTTGTTTTCACCCTCCAGCAACCAGGAATGCCCAATTACAACAGCTTCGTTTGACAAATGTTACAAACATCTTCCAAATATCGAAAATTGAGCCTAAGTCGAAACATTTTCAACATCCTAGAATTCCATGTTCAAATTTCAGCCACTTCGATGAGAAAATACGCATACGACCTTTAAAGTACCGAAAACGGGTCGGTATCGACATATGAAATTTTGCTACAGAAATATGTGTGGCATCCATCAAAATACCGAAAGTTGGGAAATATATAACCGTCTGTCAGTTGAAATCACGATAGAGCCTGCAATATTGAAATAGAGCAATGAAATTTTGCACATACATTCCTACTACTCCTGAAAATTTATAGTATTCCCAGGGTGCGAAGAATGATTAAAATGCACTCTTTCACGGGCGAGAATTCAAATGTTTTCAATTTATCGCGAATGATAAGGTTACAATGAATGAACAAGCATTTGCATTCTCTCGCGAATGTTCGAATTGTACGAAAAATTCACGAACGATAAAATTTCGCTGCAAGCGTCGTCCATTCATTCTTTCGCGAGCATTTGTTGCTGAAGAACATTCTTTTGAAAAACTCGAAAAACAAATGCTCGCGAGCACTGTTGAAAACAACAACAAACAATAATATCATAAAAAAGTAAGGAATAAGCCACTGCTTTATCCGAAGTAGGAACAAACTCCTCAAGTCGCTAGCCGGCAGAACTTGGTGCGCTGACAAAGAAACCTTGCTGACCTCGTATAAAGCAGAAGGCGGGTCAGTGGTAAGCTATGCGGCGTCAGTGTTGTTTGCGAATGTTTGTGGTACGCAGTGGATGAATGTCCAGTCCTATCAGAATGCAGCTCTGAGAACTGCAACAGGGTGTCTTCTCATGACTCCAGTGAACAATTTTCATGAAGAGACGAAGATCTTACCCGTACATCAACACAACTATATCTTGTCAATGCAGTACTTGTTGGGTGTTATTGTCGGGAACACCCCTCTCATAGCCCTACGGACAGAACTTGCCCGCCCAGGCACGTCTGAAGAGATCTTCATGATCTAGAGAGAGAGGTCCAAAGATATAATCGTGAACCTCTATATATCAACAAGCCTACCAAGCTGGTCTGAATGACATTCACTCAGTTTCACACAGACACAGTCGCTCAGGCAGTAGAGCAATATGGTGTGAATACCATAATCGGAGACCATTCCCCATCCATCGCAGCAGAGGAGCATCCCGACAAGCACGAGTATTCATAGCTCAACTAAAATCAGGATGGTGCAACCGCCTCAATTCCTGTTGGGTAAGATACCTACCGCATGTTCTGCAAAACGACACGCTGTACCTCTTCAACTGCGAAAATTCTAAATTTTCATATCGTGGTATTTTCACCATTCAAAATTTTAAAAACATGATGTAGTATCTGAATTGATACATCGTAATAGTTATGGTTCTGGTTATGGTATTGTTTTTTGAAATAATTACCAATGTCAAAATTTTGACCTGATGTTTGAAATCCTCCAAAAATTGGTACTTGAGTCTTAAGGCCAATCTTACGTCCCTTGTCAAGTGGCTAATGAATACTTTTTTTGAAAACAAACAATTCCTATTAAAGACAAAATAATCGAAAATAATAAGAATAACAACAAAGAGAAAATTACAATAACAAACAAAAAAGTATTAGCCTTGTTTTTTTCCTTAGAAACTCTAATGAAAAGACAAAACAAAAAAAGTGGCCAATAATGCCAATCATTGAGAGGTCCCGAACAGAAGATAATGACTAAAACGAAAAATACAACAGAAACAACAACAACCACCAAATAACGATTCAAAACCGCCAACACATGCTTAATGTTTGTATTGGAAATTGCTATCGATTATTTAATGCAAAGTCATTGACGGAGTGGGCTCTAGCTCTTCCATGGTCGGCCAGTGGGTCAATGAATTAGGTTTTGTTACCATTACTCGGCTTGAAAAACACACACACACACAACTCACAAAGGATCTCTTGAGATTTCATTCAGCTGACGACAAAAAAAAAAACTAAAAACGATGACGACAATTTGCCTTCGTCGTTTTTGTTGTATTTTGCCTGAAAATTGTCCAACAGACGACATGACAATTCAGAAACCCAGAAAAAATACCAACAGCAATCCGACCACATAATGGGGCGTTAACCATCACAAAGTGTTGCAAGTATTCCAGGAATCTTTGGGGTTAAATACTTGCACTTGCCTTGTTTGGAACCTTTTTTGAATTATTTTGTTTTTTTTTTTCAAAACAGACAATTCAAAAAAATAACAAAACAACAACTTCGACGACGAAGGAGAGTCAGCCCATAGTGTTTGACATGCTAATTATGATTAGAAGACAATTGGGAATTACCAAGTGTTCGTCATTCGTCTCAAGTCGTCATTTATCGATTCATTCTCCATTTTCAAAAATTCAAACAGAAAAAAAATTAATTATCCAAAAATTCCGAGTTACAAATACCTTGAAATGAGTTGTCGTTTCGATACAATTCGGAACACTCCTTAAGTAATTTGTCACCTGTGACACATCCCACACACATATACATTATTTTTATCGTGTCATATAGGCAAATATATGACACTTGCAGAAACATTGCCTACCATTGCAGGTTATCTTGTAGCTGGTATCGGTATTTTTAATCCTTACCCTTTATTTGGAAAACGAAATCGGAGATTACACCCAATCAAATATTCAATGACAAATTCATCTCAATGGTTTGTGGTTATTGTGTTGGAGTGGAATAAGATTAATTGAATCATTCGTTATTATTGCTATTGATTTGAAATCATGGTGTACAATTCATTACCAAAATCAAGGATAAAGAAATAATCATTGAATCTATATTTATGGTTTGTATACATAAATTTCGATTGTACATGGCATGTAAATCTTGTGGGCGTATTTTTCAGCGACCAAATGCGTGGATTTTTTAAAGAATATTTTTTCAAGGGCTATCCAAGGCGTGGATTTTTTAAAGAATATTTTTCAAGGGCTAGAGAAGGCGTGGATTTTTTAAAGAATATTTTTCAAGGGCTAGAGAAGGCGTGGATTTTTTAAAGAATAATTTTCAAGGGCCCTAACAAAGGCGTGGATTTTTTAAAGAATATTTTTTCAAGGGTCCTACCAAAGGCGTGGTTCTATTAAAGAATATTTTTTCAAGGGCTATCCAAGGCGTCAATTTATTAAAGAATATTTTTCAAGGGCCAACTGAGGCGTCGATTTATTAAAGAATATTTTTTCAAAGTCTATTTCAGGCGAGTCAATCCACCTGTATGATTCATCAAATCAAGTCTGCTACTATGATTTTAAATTTTATTATTTTTGGAATCAATTACAATACCCCAAAAAATGTATTCAAAAAATACCACACATTGTGTAGATTTATCTTGTGACAAGCCAAGTGCCACAAAGTGTGATTGTCCCCGCCACCATCAACCTCACCTTGTGTGTCTTGCGTAGATGATTATAATTTCTTCATTTACTTTGGATAGCCAACAATTGCCTAGAATAAAATAATAAATAATTACAATTATGGATATCTACATACATAGATTTTAAGCGTAAGCAGACAGGGAAGCCAGCCATGATACCCGTATTTGGACAAAATCATATGCATGACATTGTCATGTTTAGCTCCCGAGAGTATCGATAAAAATTGATATCACCAACCAGCAGTCCATCCATCCAGCCACAACCATCTAACTATCCACTTCATGCCACCATTCACACACAAATCAAATACCACACACACGCACACATTCTCAAACACAATCCCCCGTAAAGATTTGTGGGTTTGTAGCGATTTGTGGTCATGCCAATGGTGTTACCTCGAGTTGGTGCTGCAGAAAAAAGGTGTTTCGTGATCGATTGATCTCAGTTATGATATGACCAAGCCAGTATTAGTTTGGACAGACAACGAAGACGGCAACAACAACACCACCAACAACAACGAAAAAACAAGCGACAAATGACACAAGAATAATTACAACTGTCAAAACGTATCGCAACAAATCATAAATCATCAGTTGCCAGTTTTCACATTTCCTTTTCAATTAACTTCATTTCTTTCGTAGTTGTTGTTGGTGTTGTTGTTGTTATATGTGGTAAATGTCGAAGAGATTTATAACTTTTTTATAATGTTAAATAAAAATTATCATTAACATGGTATGACAACTTCTCTTCGACATAATCATAATTATATGCCGAACAATTTAAGATGCCTGGTGTAGGTGTCATATAATCCATATAAGGCCTCGAAGAAATATTTGAAAAAAATATTCTTTAAAAAATCCTTAAAAAATCCACGCCTTGTATAGCCCTTGAAAAAAAAAATTCCTTAAAAAATCCTTAAAAAATCCACGCCTTGTATAGCCCTTGAAAAAAAAATTCCTTAAAAAATCCACGCCTTGTATAGCCCTTGAAAAAAAATTCTTTAAAAAATCCACGCCTTGTATAGCCTTAGAAAAAAAATATTCTTTAAAAAATCCACGCCTTGTATAGCCCTAGAAAAAAAAATATTCTTTAAAAAATCCACGCCATGTATAGCCCTTGAAAAAAAAATTCTTTAAAAAATCCACGCCTTGGATAGCCCTTGAAAAAAATGCTTTAAAAAATCCAAGCCTTGGATAGCCCTTGAAAAAAAAATTCTTTAAAAAATCCACGCCTTGTATAGCCCTTGAAAAAAAATTCTTTAAAAAATCCACGCCTTGTATAGCTTTTGAAAAAAATATTCTTTAAAAAATCCACGCCTTGTATAGCCCTTGAAAAAAAAATTCTTTAAAAAATCCACGCCTTCGATAGCCCTAGAAAAAAAATATTCTTTAAAAAAACCACGCTTTGGATAGCCCTTGAAGAAAATGCTTTAAAAAATCCACGCCTTGGATAGCCCTTGAAGAAAATGCTTTAAAAAATCCACGCCTTGGATAGCCCTTGAAAAAAAATTCTTTAAAAAATCCATGCCTTGTATAGCCCTTGAAAAAAATTCTTTAAAAAATCCACGCCTTGAATAGCCCTTGAAAAAAAATTCTTTAAAAAATCCACGCCTTGGATAGCCCTTGAAAAAAAAATCTTTAAAAAATCCACGCCTTGTATAGCCCTTGAAAAAGATTCTTTAAACAATCCACGCCTTGTATAGCCCTTGAAAAAAAATTCTTTAAAAAATCCACGCCTTGGATAGCCCTTGAAAAAAATATTCTTTAAAAAATCCATGCCTTTGATGGGTCCCTATAAAAAATATTCTTTAAAAAATCCACGCCTTTGATGGGTCCCTATAAAAAATATTCTTTAAAAAATCCACGCCTTTGATGGGTCCCTATAAAAAATATACTTTAAAAAATCCACGCCTTTGATGGGTCCCTATAAAAAATATTCTTTAAAAAATCCACGCCTTTGATGGGTCCCTATAAAAAATATTCTTTAAAAAATCCACGCCTTTGATGGGTCCCTATAAAAAATATTCTTTAAAAAATCCACGCCTTTGGTGGGTCCCTATAAAAACCTTAACATAGGCAATAAACCTACCTTTGCTAACAGAATTAGAGAGGAGGTATTATATATAACAATATATTCAGCAAACTTAATAGCTGAGGTCCAGGAGTGGAGAGTCTCAGAAAAGTACTTTTTTGACCACAAATATATTATGTTCAAAATCCTACGGCCACCGCCGAAACCCATACACTTACGAAACAAGTCCAAAACTAACTGTATAAAGTTTGGGAGACTATTCAAGGAGGGTTTAGGGCAACCAAATTATGAATGCCTAGACACGAATGACATAGACAGGAACGTCAACAAATTAACGAAAGTAATTGTAAAGTCTTTCGAAGAAGGTTGTCCTCTTCGGGAAAGGAGATCTGCCTTGGAAAACCCCTGGATGACAGGGGGAAAAAAATCTACAATATTCTGCGACAACTTCCACGATAAACGGAAATAATACAATTAATTGACAAGAACCGCCAAACGCAACTCCTGGAAGCAGTTCTGCTAACAGGTAGACATCGTCAACGACGTTTCAAAAATCAAGAAATTTCTATCCAAGACAAGAAATTTCTATTCAAGACACCCAACCCGAACTATGGTAAACGGTGAGGGTAATAGAATAGAAACAATTGAGGAAACACTAAGGCCCTAATGAATGCTCACTTCCCATCGAACACATCGACAATGGACGATGTCATGACAGATAGGGTAGAGAGATCAGAGGAACCTATTATTGACAAGTCAATGGTGTTAGCCGCCCTAAAAAGCTTCTCACCATTGAAAGCGGCAGGACCGGATAACGGAAACAAAGATGCTGGTGTTTCTGAAGAAGAGCCGTAGGCTCTAAATGGGGTTTCAACCCAATGATGATATACTGGATCTATATGAGCGTTATTAGACCAATTCTAACATACGCGTCTGTTGTCTGGTGGACAGCAATGTATAAAAAATGAAACGTAAAAACTTTACAGAAAGTCCAAAGAACATATTGCCTAGAAATATGTGGAGCAATGCGTACAACACCAACTAGGGCCTTGGAAACAATTTTATATATACATCCGATACACATCCAAATAAAAAATGAAGCAGCGGTTGCAGCTTTAAAACTTAAAGCAATGGACGTGTGTGGATAGACACCGGACACAACACACCGCACAAAAACATATTACAGGCAACTACTGAGTCAACATCCAATACCTTTGATTCAGACCGCATACCTGAAACGAGAGTAGTGACAGGGTGCGAAACTATAATACCAGATAGAGAACAATGAGTTCAGATGCCGCCTGGTAACTGTTGCTATACAAATGGCTCTCGATTAGGAGATAAAACTGGACTGGGACTTTTTTTATCAAAGAACCGGGTACCGAAATTTCTCTTCGTCTTACAGATCACAGCACGATCTTACAGGCGGAGGTTGAAGCTATAACAGAGTGTCTTAACTGGTTAATTTCAAACCAAGGTCAAAATACAAATTATTATTATTACGGACAGCAAGCAATGTATAAATGTATGAAATGTATAAATACCATTAATGACTTCTCACAACAAGGACCTGTACGAATTATATGGGGACGGAGTCACCAAGGAATCATAGGCAACGAGATAGCAAATCAACTAGTCAGGAGAGCTACTGCACTACCCACAATAGATGTGAATACCGCCAAACCCTTTAGCGAGACACGCCAAGAAATGATGGAATGGGCAAATGAGACCCACAAAACCCGATAATGAGGGGACAGGAAAAATCACCAAAATCTAATGGGGCGACCCATGTGAAGACAATACTAAGCAAATCCTAACGCTAAACAAAAACCAGTAAGGAAAGTAGTAATGTCGGACGGGGCCGAGTATGATACCCTTCACCACTTTGGGTATATCCAACAGATGGAATCCTAACAGACGTCGCATTTTTGAAGGACCATTAACATGAAATTAAACATGTCATTCTGCATGTCATTGCTTCTTATAATGGGACAAAATGATGTAAATAAATTTAAAGCAAAATATCGAAATCTAAACCGAATTCATCGAAACTTGTCACATGCATTCTGCCATATTTTGAGTTCTTCATTTACATATAAATCCAAAATTCGTGCAAATGGAAGATATATAGGGATTTTGGTGCACCATTTACATAAAATCGGACGAAAATATATACGGGACCTATATCTAAATCTGAACCGATTTTCACGAAATTTAAAACACATCTTTCTAGACTTATTTCAATATGCTATGCCAAATTTCGTGCAAATCTGAGGATATATAGGGACTTTAGTACATTATTTACCAAAAATCGGACGAAAATATATATGGGAGGTATATCTAAATCTGAACCGATTTTTACGAAATTTAACACACATATTTTTAGACTTAATTCAGTAAGCTGTGCCAAATTTCGTGCAAATCGAAGGATGTATAGGGACTTTGGTGCACCATTTACATAAAATCGGACGAAAATATGGGAGCTATGTCCAAATCTGAACCGATTTTTCTCAATTTCAATAGGGTTCGTCCTTGGGCCAAATAAGTGAACTGTGCCAAATTTCATCCAAATCGGATCACAAATGCGAGCTGTATTTTGTTAACAAAAATACATGGACGGACGGACATGCATAAATCGGCTTATGCATATTCTCAAAAGGAACCATGTTTCTATCTCGTTTTCTTTTGCCTGTTACAAACATATGCACAAAGACATAATACGCTGTTCCAGAGTGTGGTGAAGGGGACACCTCAGCCTGAAGGCACATCTACTCAAGATTGGATGCGAAGGTAGTAGCATGTGCAGAGCGTGTGGGGATGACTGTGAAACGCTGGAACGTTTCCTGTGCCATTGCCCAGCACGGACTAACCGATCTTCACGGACTAACCGATTGAAGTAGTTCGAAAACACAAGGAATTCCTAGACTCATAGGGGAATCAAACGCAAATGTTTTTAATATAAACTTTAACAAATTCTTGTTTTAACTTTCTCCCCATTTCTAGAGCGCACAACAGGCCTCAAAAGGGTTATGTGTATCTCCTTCTCATGTTGGACATGTGGTGGTATCACCTACTCCACTTTTTAACCCAACCTAACCTAACCGTGGTTGCCCTTGAAAATCTACTTGAAAAAATATTCTTTAATAAATCCACGCCTCTTAAAGCCCTTGAAAAATATTTTTTATTAAATTCGCGCCTGTTATAGCTTCTGAAAAAATATTCCTTAAAAATTCATGCCTGTTATAGCCCTTGAAAGATATTCTTTAAAAATTCACACCTATTTTAGTCCTTCAAAAATATTCTTTAAAAAATCGACGCATATTTTAACCTTCGGAAAGCCACGAGATAGTGGACCGTAAAAAAATATATATTCAAAAAATATACAATTTTTTATTCCTTTTATATTACATTTAGATATAATTTAGAATGTTCACAGATAAGATGTACAACAATAAATATAATTTTACCTAATTATAATGTGAATTTATTTCTTTATTCGTGTACACCTTTTAAGATTTATGAATCCCCATTTTTATTGGTTTTTTACCTTTCCTTTTTCCAACTACGTAAGGGTTGACATTTTTATGGTAATATTTTTTTTCGAATATTCCCCTTTTGTTTATTTGGTCATTTACAGTTCTTTGTTCGTTGTCTTCCTCTAGTGTATAGTTATTTTCCATTTCATTTTGTTTATACAATTTTTTTCATTTGTCCTTAAAACAATCCTTGAAATATCCTCGTTTTATTTCATTTGTTGTTTTTATTTTTTGTTATTAATCTCAACAATAGCCGTACTTAAACCACAGAACCATTTTAAGAGTTAAATTGGCTCTACGGAAATAACAAAAAAAACAGAAGGTAAAACAAAGCAACAAAAAAGACCGACAACAACAAATGTCGTAAAAGAGAAAAAATCCGGTGTCAAGAGGAGGGGTGTATTCAGTTTTTTTTTTATTTCCAAAATATGAATATCATAAAAAATTATTTGAATGTGGTGAGTATGTTGAGATTTGTATGAGTATTCGGAGGAGGACCTTCCTTCCCCCATGTATCCATGTTGTATGAAACCAATAGCATCCAGAATATTATTTAAATTCCAGAAAGGTGGTAGAGAGCGGCATTTGTTTTATTTCATATTCGAAGGTTTCCTAGCAATTTGCTGTGGATGAGTATTTTTTTCTAAGCGAGTAACTCGTTTCATTGTTCCATATAGCCCACGTACACACTCTCTTAACTACACAGGGAATTTGTAATAACCCACAATGTTCTAGATATGCTGTCATAAAAACTCCCTTTATCTGATTAGCTTTAGTATGGAAGTAATAAAACAAATGACTGTCATATAATTGTCGTTAAAACATAAATGGGTGACCTTAGAAGTTATTCTTCTTATCACCATTCATTCATCCTATCATGGCAGAAGCTTGATAAAGACATACTTTAAAAAACCCACGCTTTTGGAAGACCTCTAAAAAATATTCTTTAAAAAATCCACGCCTTTGTTAGGTGGTCCTCTAAAAAATATTCTTTAAAAAATCTACGCCTTTGTTAGGTGGTCCTCTAAAAAATATTCTTTAAAAACTCCACGCCTTTGTTAGGTGGTCCTCTAAAAAATATTCTTTAAAAACTCCACGCCTTTGTTAGGTGGTCCTCTAAAAAATATTCTTTAAAAAATCCACGCCATTGTTAGGTGGTCCTCTAAAAAATATTCTTTAAAAAATCCACGCCTTTGTTAGGTGGTCCTCTAAAAAATATTCTTTAAAAAATCCACGCCTTTGTTAGGTGGTCCTCTAAAAAATATTCTTTAAAAAATCCACGCCTTTGTTAGGTGGTCCTCTAAAAAATATTCTTTAAAAAATCCACGCCTTTGTTAGGTGGTCCTCTAAAAAATATTCTTTAAAAAATCCACGCCTTTGTTAGGTGGTCCTCTAAAAAATATTCTTTAAAAAATCCACGCCTTTGTTAGGTGGTCCTCTAAAAAATATTCTTTAAAAAATCCACGCCTTTGTTAGGTGGTCCTCTAAAAAATATTCTTTAAAAAATCCACGCCTTTGTTAGGTGGTCCTCTAAAAAATATTCTTTAAAAAATCCACGCCTTTGTTAGGTGGTCCTCTAAAAAATATTCTTTAAAAAATCCACGCCTTTGTTAGGTGGTCCTCTAAAAAATATTCTTTAAAAAATCCACGCCTTTGTTAGGTGGTCCTCTAAAAAATATTCTTTAAAAAATCCACGCCTTTGTTAGGTGGTCCTCTAAAAAATATTCTTTAAAAAATCCACGCCTTTGTTAGGTGGTCCTCTAAAAAATATTCTTTAAAAAATCCACGCCTTTGTTAGGTGGTCCTCTAAAAAATATTCTTTAAAAAATCCACGCCTTTGTTAGGTGGTCCTCTAAAAAATATTCTTTAAAAAATCCACGCCTTTGTTAGGTGGTCCTCTAAAAAATATTCTTTAAAAAATCCACGCCTTTGTTAGGTGGTCCTCAAAAAAATATTCTTTAAAAAATCCACTCCTATGGCCCCAATAACATTTTATAAAATTTTATTTTTAGAGGTTCCATACCTCTTGGTAGGTTTAAAAAGAAGCAATGCGGATCCTCAAAGGCTAATGGTGCATTATGCTTACACACATTCTTATCTCTGTAGATATGTATTTATGTGTTTTTTTGTCGTTCGGAATGATCTTTGAAATTATCCTCAGCTAATGTTTGGGGAGCTGCTGCTGGGCAGGTTACTCCGCATGTAATGGTGATGTTAATGTGAATTCATTTATTTTGTTTTATTCCTCATTTTAATGGGAAATGGCAAAGAGAGCGGCGAGCGGGTGAAAGTCCATGTAAATGTATGTCTTCTCATTTTATTATTGCCGCACACACACTCATAATCACACAAATACATTGCTACTCAGTCACATAACACACATTTTATTTTTATTCAGTTTTTTTGTTTCGAAAAGAAAAAAAGAGTTGAAATTTATCGCTACTTTACTGCGTGTCGGTATAAATCTTAAACAAATTGCTTTACTATGATTTTAATGGGTCCATAAAGAATGCGATTACGAGATTTATTAACGGGCCAAAATGGTTTCTCACTTACGGCCATAACCCTAAAAAAGAACAGACATACCATTGTCGTTCGGGAGGTTTAACGTGGTGGAGTCATCTTCGATTTGAAATAAAAATGGAAGTTTGGGGGGAAGGAGGCAAGCTTCAGTTCGTCCCGTCCCTCCAATTGCTCTGCTCCCAAAGACATTAAATTAACAAAATGGAATATAAATAAATAAAATGTGCTTATAACAATAAAATACACGAACGAAGTACAAGGAACCAAGAATTGCGTACACACTAACATAAATTGTAGTCGCCATACATTTAACTTTTTAATCGTTCCATGGAAATTCGAATAAAAATCGACAAATCACCAAATAATTATTTTCTCTTGGTGCA
This sequence comes from Musca vetustissima, assembly GCF_032173495.1. Taxonomy (NCBI): domain Eukaryota; kingdom Metazoa; phylum Arthropoda; class Insecta; order Diptera; family Muscidae; genus Musca; species Musca vetustissima. Next base: position 22,321 of record NW_026879812.1, on the reverse strand, counting down.
GCCATCGTTATTCAAAGTCGAGAAAATGGGACGGACTTAGAGAATACTTTTTAGACGTCTATTCAAGGCGTGGATTTTTTAGAGATTATTTTTTCAGGGGTTACCAAAGGCGTGGGTATTTTAAAGAATATTTTTAGGGTCCAAAAATAGGCGTGGATATTATAAAGAATATTTTTAAGGACCAAAAATAGGCGTGGATATTATAAAGAATATTTTTAAGGACCAAAAATAGGCGTGGATATTATAAAGAATATTTTTGCAGTGTCTATTATAAAAGTGGATTTTTAAAGAATATTCTTTTCAGGATCTATTACAGGCCTTAACTTGTAAAATAATGTTTTAAGAGAGGCGGGTGGCGTAGGGGATGACAGATACCAAGCAACGGGCTTATCTTGGTCCCTCTTTCATCTCAATTGTGGACACTGACCTCCCCGCGGTGTCACCTGGGGAGCTATTTCCATCACCCGATGAAATAGTGAGCTAATATGTGCCGCGAGTTCACCCATAAGAACTATAAAAAATGGGTTGAGGCGTCGGGTTAGTTGCCCACTCTCGGAAAACCTAACCTACTATGAAAAAGCAAAGAAAAAGAAAACCAAACCCCCTCCAATGTTGACGACCCCCACAAACGTATAAAGGACCACGATCTGCGAATCTACACTTGGATTGTGCGCACGTTGTACAGAACAGGCGCAGTGTTCGGTTTGACAGATGTTCTCAAGAAGTACAAAGCCGATATTATTGCCTTACAGGAAATGCGATGGAAAGGGACAGGCGTAAGTAAATCAGACGATTACGCCCTGTATTATAACTGCCATGAAACGAGACATGCATTTGGCTGCGGATTTATGGTTAACAGGAGAATAAAAGACTTCGTCTCCAGATTCACTCCAGTAGATGAGCGAATTGCTATAATCTGTATAAAAGCGAAGTTCTTCTACATCAGTCTCATTTGCGCCCATGGTCCGACCGAAGATAAAGATGAACAGACCAAAGACATATTTTACGAGCGCCTAGAAACAGCATATGTCCGTTGTCCTGGCCATGACATTAAAATCCTGCTAGGAGATTTTAATGCAAAAATCGGAAGGGAAAATATCTTTGGCCCCACCGTCGGAAAATTCAGCCTTCATGAAGAAACATCCGACAACGGCATGAGGTTGATTGACTTCGCGGCAGCAAAAACCCGCGATGATTTAAAAAACGTCGCATATAGGGTAACCCTGCAGACAGTAGCAACACGTAACGTGATGGAGTCCGGAGATTTTACCAACGAGCAGGCATATCCTCCTGTAGATATGAAGAAGGAAACCTGGTGACAGATACATACAGCGTGATGAGGATCTGGAAGGAACATTTTGAAAAGCTTCTGGTATCAAATAGTGTCGGTGAAGAAGATACACCCAGAACCAATAAGAGATGACGATCTAGAGTGTATACCACCTAGCCAAGATGAGGTCCGTTCAGAAGTGTTTAAAGCCATGTCTACGTTCGGCATTCCTGCAAAATTAATACGGCTATGCAGTATAACTTTAAGTGGAACAAGTTCAGCAGTTAAAGTAGGAAAGGACCTATCGGAGCCCTTCAATACCGAAGGTGACAGTTTGTCGTGTGATCTTTTTAACATCCGGCAGGAAAAGGTCATACGAGATGCAAAGGTGAACAGAAATGGCACTCTGTACACCAAACAACACATGTTACTCGCCTACGCCGATGACATCGATATAATGGGTCGAACATTGAGAGCGGTAACAGCCACCTTTGAACAAATAGAAAAGGAGTCTGCCAAAGTGGGCCTGGCAGTAAACAGCGAAAAGACCAAACGAATGACATCAGTTTTGAAATTCGGAGAAGGATAGTGATGGCCAATCGATGCTACTTTGGTCTGAGCAAACAACTCAAAAGCAAGGCCATCACCCGTCAGACCAAACTCACATTCTACAAGACGTGATACTACCCGTGCTGTTATATGGATCTGAAGCATGGGTACTTACGCAAGCAGATGAGGCAGCCCTTGGAGTGTTTGAGAGAAAAATTCTCCGAAAGATCTATGGGCCGTCGCCGTCAAATGAACCATGAGTTGCACCAGCTATTCTCGGACATCGACATTGTTAGGCGTATTGAGCTGCAGCGACTACGTTGGCTAGGTCATGTTGTGAGAATGATATGTATACAAGCGAACCAGCTGATGGTTCACGCAGAAGGGAAAGGCAAGGAATACGATGGAAAGATCGAAGACAACATTGCCGAAAATGGTGTTTCAAATTGGAAAAACTGCGCAAAAGACCGACGGGCCTGGAAATCTTTTCTAATCTCGGCTTATGGAACGAAAATTCTGTCACAAGCCAGCTAAGAAAGTCAGTGAGTATTCGAGGCGTGGATTTATTAAGGAATATTTTTTAGAGGTCAATTTAAGACGTGGAGTTTTTAAAGACTATTTTTATAGGTCTATTTAAGGCATGGATTTTTTAAGGAATATTTTTTAGAGGTCTATTTAAGGCGTGGATTATTTAAAGAATACTTTGTCAGGATCTATTAAAGGCGTGAATGTTTTATGGATATTTTTTTCAGGGTCTATTAAAGGCGTGGATGTTTTAGGGATATTTTTTTTCAGGGTCTATTAAAGGCGTGCTTTTTAATGAATATTTTTAGAGGTATTTTAGAGTTTTTCTTCCAATCGAAAATGGGAGGTCCACTTAAATTACGTTCAAAGTTCGAAGTAAACCACATGTTACTTATAAAAATGCCTTATGTTTCAGTCACTATTATTTTCCGATATTATCCTCAAATAAAAGTCAATAGCAAATCAATTGTGCCAATTGTAATAACAACAATGCGAACATATGTAGATTTTTTCGCCCCTCCACCGCAATAACTTCGATGTGGCTGCTAAAGGGCGATAATGGTGGTAACATCTCAGTTATTTATTAGCATCACTAGGACATCAGTATCATTTACAAGGACGAATTGTTATAAGGACGAAAGTTGTGAACATGTGGTTTTATGACTCAATTAGATTGCGTAATTGTGGGGGTTTCTCACTAAACTAAATGTTGCAATCAAATCAAGAGACAATTGTTCGGCTTCAATAACAATTCCAAATAAACAACTTAATTTGTGGTTGTTTTGCAGGAATAACAACCAACCACAATAACACTAAAATTAATTTCAATACAACAAAACCACAAAATGCAACATAAGAACAATAACAACAACAGTTCAAAATTGAATTACAACAGTTGTGCCGCTCATTGTCATTATCATCACAACCGGCTGAGGGGAGAAGTGTTTGGAACAACATTTTTTCAAGCAATGATAAAGGGTGGCAAAATTCGGATGTTCCCTTGTGGCACTTCATGTGGCTGTTCATCTCGTTTTTGGTGCAAATATTGTTGTGTTTACTCCCTGGAGATTCAATAAAAACTTAATATGACAATTAACTTGTTCTTCCCTGACTTCGAAAGGAGATACGAAATTTACACACACACACTGAGAAAATATGCTGGTATTTTTTTTTTTTTTTTTTTTTTGATGGGGCCACCCTCGTTGCTTCTTCCCTGTGTGTGTCATCCCCTCTCTCGCTGCCCTGCTGTGACTGATATGTACGAAAAATCTCAGCAGTTGTTGCAGAGTGAGCTGCTGTTTTTCCTTTTCAAAATTGTTTTATCGAAAAAATCAATTGAAATAAAATTAATTGTTTTTGTTGGTTGTTGTGGTTTCTGATGAAATTTATTCACACTTTTTTCCACACACAAAACAACATACCTAAATACATATGTAACTGATTGTTCACACACAGGCACACACACACTGTGATTTTTACCACTCCTCCTCCTCCACCTTGTGCTGCTGCCTATTTCAGATACAAAGTTCTGGCTCATTTTTTGTGGTCATTATAAAATGATAAATGAATTTTCGACTGGCGCTCCATCACCTCCAATCAGTCAGTCAGCGAGTTCATCATCAGTCAATGTATCGAAATGTGTGGTTACTACCTACTATCCACACCATCCTGACACAATGCATCAGAACACAACACTTCTCCAATGGAGTCGAGTGTTGAGCAAACGACACTGCCAAAGATGAGATTTTTATCGGTGATTGTTGGTTGTTGTGTTATGTTGTATGTTTGATACTCCTCCCCGACTTCCAAAAAATTATTGTTTTATTTTTTTTTTTCATTGATCAAATTGATCCAATCTGAAATTACAACATATTTCTGTTTTTTCTTCTTCTTGTGATTGACAATCTCTCTGAATATTTTTTAGAGGACCACCTAACAAAGGCGTGGATTTTTTAAAGAATATTTTTTAGAGGTCCTAACAATGGCGTGGATTTTTTAAAGAATATTTTTTAGAGGACCTAACAAAGGTGTGGATTTTTTAAAGAATATTTTTAGAGGACCTAACAAAGGTGTGGATTTTTTAAAGAATATTTTTAGAGGACCTAACAAAGGCGTGTTTCAGGTGACAGGCGTTGATTTTTAAAGAATATTTTTTTTCAGGCTCTATTACAAGCGTGGATTTTTAAAGAATATTTTTTCAGACTCTATTACAGGCGTAGTTATTAAAAACATTTTTTTCAGGCTCTGTTACAGATAAGTTCGGATTATTTTTTAAAATGACCCCATATGTACGTCTCAACTTATAGAGATTACAAAAGCTGAAATAATATGGTGGCGCCCAATGTGATCCGAGAAAAAAAATAAACACTCATCCATGTGAAGCGATTAGTTTTGATCCCTATGCATCCTGAAAAACGTAGTTCGTGACAAGTGCATCGTTGTATGTTCGGACCGCTTACACAAAGGATATGTTTGTGGTGATTAAAAGGATTTCCGCATTGTAATGACAAATTGATGTCATTTTGAACCAGGTTTAGAGTGTTTACTAGATGTATTTATTCTGGAATAGTAGGGCGATTAATTTCGGCTCAGACGAAGTTGTCGCCGGATTTGAAGAAAATAAAATACAAAACTATGAGTTGACTAAAAATAAAATAGAACAAATGAGGCGCCTAGAGCGATTTGTGAGAAAAAGAAAACACAGCAGTCATCACCACTTACTAAACAAGGAATGCAGGTCATGCTCCGGCCATCACCAAAAATAATATACTGAGTACTTCCAAATCGATATATTATAGAGACATAGCTGGGATGTTTGAAATTTAAATTTTGGATAAGGAAATGTATACTACAGGAAAATTTCGGTGTCATCGTTTTCAGGTTTTCTAACAGTTTTAGCCCAGTTTCCAAACAACAATTCTGTAATATGGCATTTCGGCTTGTTAGAGGGTAAGGGACCGCCTTGTCTAAAAAATGTCTACTATAGATCATCGGCGGAATTTTAGTACTCATCTAATAATATGTTGTATCTGCATTTCTATAAAATAAAATAAGATTTTTAGTTGTCCCAAAGCTGTGCCTATTTTGCACTATTCCAATTCACAGTTCCTTTACATGATAACAGTATTTCTGTCAAATTTGAAGTCCCATAGATCCGCCTTGCAGCGCATACCTGCATTACTTATTTACTTTTTTCTGAAAATATATGTTTTTCTTTTTTCGGTAAATCCCTCTAGGCGCCTATTTTGTTCTATTTCTTAGTCAACACTGTCTGAGCAGATATAAATCGCCCTACTATTCCAGAATAAAGACGTTGGAAAATACTCTAAACCATGGTTCAAAATGACATCAATTTGTCATTACAATGCTGTAATCCCTTAAATCAATACAAACATTTCCTTTGTAATCGGTGCACTTGTCACGACGAACTACTTTTCTTTTGAGGATGTTGAGATCAACACTAATCGCTTCACATGGGTGTTTATATTGGGCGCCACTGTTATTTTTGCTTGGTAATTCAGGGTCTATCACAGGCGTGGATTTTGTAAAGAATATTTTTTCAGGACCTATCACAGGCGTGGATTTTGTAAAGAATATTTTTTCAGGACCTATCACAGGCGTGGATTTTGTAAAGAATATTTTTTCAGGGCCTATCACAGGCGTGGATTTTGTAAAGAATATTTTTTCAGGACTTATCACAGGCGTGGATTTTGTAAAGAATATTTTTTCAGGACCTATCACAGGCGTGGATTTTGTAAAGAATATTTTTTCAGGACCTATCACAGGCGTGGATTTTGTAAAGAATATTTTTTCAGGGCCTATCACAGGCGTGGATTTCGTAAAGAATATTTTTTCAGGACCTATCACAGGCGTGGATTTTGTAAAGAATATTTTTTCAGGACCTATCACAGGCGTGGATTTTGTAAAGAATATTTTTTCAGGACATATCACAGGCGTGGATTTTGTAAAGAATATTTTTTCAGGACCAATCAAGGTCATATTATAAACGCGAATTTTTAATTTATATATGTCAAGGTCATATTATAAACGCGAATTTTTAATTTATATATGTCAAGGTCATATTATAAGCGCTTGTTTTAAAATCGTATATGTCCAGGTAATTTTATAAGCGCGTATTTTGTAAATCATATATATCAAAGTCTACTGCGAACGTAAATTGTCAGTCGAATTTTCCAGAATGCCATTTCAAAAATCCCTTCAGCTTATCAACTATATCCATATTCGGACATCAAAGAAACTCCGGTTTTCAGATTTGTGACAATTGTCGAACAGCATCAAGATAACATTCACACCAGCAGTATTTAGGAGACATGTGCAGAATTTTCAGGATTTATGTTTCCCTTTAATATCCCCCAAAATACTTTATAAAGTGAGAGGATTACTGAAAATCGTTAAAAGAAATTTTTGATTTTGATCTCCATATTTTTTCCAAAGCTGTTCCTTGAATTACTTCAGGTTCTCAAACAGAAAAAAAAATCTGTTGATAAAAATCAAAATCTTTGGTACGAACCACAAAAAAAGAATAACAATTCCGTATTGAATGTGCCACCATCTACTCCAATTTCAGTGCTTGGCAAAATAGTGCCAACTCATTATCACCCGATGGTTATCTAAGGGGACCAAGTGTAGCAACTGAGATTTGGTGTAGTGCGATTGTTTTTCTTGAGACGACAATACCAAAAGGGCATGGAGAGGGGCTCTCCCTCCCTCTCGTATTGCAGACGCCGGCCTCTTAAATGTTTGGTACATGCAAATCTATTTCAACCTGATCATATCAGTAGATTAATCATTTTCGTAGAAAATTTTCCAACAACAACACACACACATTCCACTCCGAGAGAATGTGTGTGTGTGCATGTGTTTGTTTGTACCTTTGACCTGATCCATAAAATAGTTCTAAAACACTTCATATTTCAATGCATTATTCTCTTTCTCTTCTCTCCTTCTCTATTCTTGTGGCTTATATGTGTCGGGTGGATCATCATTATGACTGGCGGGATGGCTGGCGCATAGATTATCCCGATGACCACTACTAATGATTATCTCAGAGCGCCTCACCATAAATCGAACAAAACGAAGTGAAATTAGAACAGCAACACAATATTTACACACGAAATGTATTGTTCGACATTGTCCGAACAATCGATAATCTTTTGGGATTAACGAAAACGGTTTTGCTGAATATATTTTTTTGCAAATCTCACTAGACGCCTCTATTGTTCCAGATCATGTTTATTTTTTTGGCCAACTCATTAAGTGTTTTGACCAAATCCGGCGTCGTCATCAAATGTCTGAGCCGTTATTAGTCGGCCTACTATTCTAGAATAGAGACATCGAGGATACACTTTAAGCCTGGTTCAAAATGACATCAATTTGTCATTACAATGTGGAAATCCTTTTAATCACCACAAACATTTCCTTTGTAAGCGAGGTATGATTACCATGATGCACTTGTTGCGAGCTATATTTTTGAAGATTTAGCGAATGTTAATCGTTTCGTGTTAGAGGAATATATTCCAGAAATTCCTTATGGGGATAAAAGCCCAGAAGGAAAAAATCATCATAGGCCAACATTTTGAGTAATATCGTGATGAATTTTTTGCAGGTGAAATACCTTTATTCAAATCGAATGAAGAATATTTGTGTAAGACAGATCTCTCTTCTATTTGGCCTCGCCATAGGTCGTCCTTCTGCGTTCCAAGGGCATTCATCCCATCCAACATCGTTAGAAAGTAAATGACACCACAATTTAGTGGAGCCATGATATTAGGGATTAAGCCTAAAACTTCAACCTATATCGAAGATTTTTTGGCGACAAGTTCTTAGAAATATGTCGAATATTCGTTATGAAAATTGAGTATAGGACCTCATGGCAAAATCTCTGATGGATGATACCTGATTTTAGGGATGAGTTGTATGTGATGTCTTCTTCTTGTAAATCTCTATAGGCGCCTCTTTTGTTCTTGTTGTTTTTAGTCAACTAATTTTTGTATTCTTGGACAAATCCGGCGACAACATTGTCTGAGCCGAAATAAGTCGCCCTACTATTCTAGAATAAATACATGGGAATACATATTCTAAGCAGGTTCAAAATGACATCAATTTGTCATTACAAAGCGGTAATCCTTTTAATCACCACAAACATATCCTCTGGAAGCGGTCCGAACATACCAGTGATGCACTTGTTGCGAAGATCTACACATGGGTGAGTATTTCTTTTCTTCAACGTGATTATGTTGGGCGCCACTGTTTTTATACCCTACACAACTATGTTGTCAGGTTATTATAGCTTTGTGCAGCTCCAAGAGTTTGTAACGCCGCGAACTATTGGTCCTAGACCCACCTTTAAGTATACCGATCGTCATATCTCGACTAGCTGAGTATATCTAGATGTGTGTGTCCGTCCGTCTGTCCATTTTAATTTGTGAACACGGTACAGGCCACAGTTATGGATCAATCTTCACGAAATTTTGCATGTAGGATAGGTTCTGGCCAATGAAAACCCCTATTGTTTTTGGTAAAGATCGGTTAATATTTAAGGGATGAAATGGACCAAACATTTAATTTTTGTCGGTTTTTCTGGTCGCTCCAGAGGCCGCAATTATGGCCCAAACATCTCGAATTTTTACATTTATATTTTTACAGCGTATATATCTGCCCCTGAAGAATATAGTCCCGAGAAGTTGATAGTATATCCAAGAGTAGTGGTTGACCTTTAAATTGATACCAATAATATCGTCGTATGTCCTCGGATGTGGGAGTTACACTCCCATTACCAAATTAGAGAGCGAAAATATATAGCGCTGATCGCTTTGAAATTTTCCATGAAGTTCCAGTTGTGGTCAAGGACAATGCTTATAATTTTCGGTGATGATCAGATTAAATTTTTGAGATGAAATGGATCGAAAACTTAATTTTTTATGTGTGTTTCGAGTCGAATATAATCCGAACATCACAACACAACCCACCGTGAAGGAAATTTGGACAAGTAATTAGAAGGGCTGTACTGAATATTTGAAAATGTAAGGAAAAGGTTCTGTTGACCACTAATCGGGCAAGAGGGGGCAAATATCACGAAATATTACCCAGACTCGGAATAAACATCCGCAGAATGTTAGAGCTCCATGGTTGTTGTGTAGGGTATCGTATGGTCGGCCCCGTCCAACTATACTGCTCTGCTCACAGTTTTTTTTTTTTTTTTTTTTTTTTGATTGGTAAGATCTGTACTAAGGATAATTATAACTGTGAAGATTGGTCAATATTTATGGAGTCAAATGGGCCCAGAGGGGCATAATCCCGATAAATTGGTAGTATGTCCAAGATAAGTGTTTTAACGGATACCAATTTTATTGGTATCAACCATTACCACATTAAACATATATATCGAGCGGATGGCTGTGCAATTTTGTATGAGCTTCCGGTTATGATCAAAGATGACGACCATATTTTTCGACGATGATCAGGTTAAATATCGAAGATGAAATGGAACGAAAACACTGCTTTTGTCTAGTTTTTAGTCGCTCTAGACGCCACAATTATCAGTCGAACATCACAAAATTTCCACGGGGAAGGGGATCTGACCAAATAATTTGAATGTTTCTATGAATACAGTAGATATCGGATATAAGAAACTCAAAAAAAGCCGGAGATTTCTTTCTTATATCCGTTTTTTCTTATATGGAATTATCGGATATAAGAAAGTATAAGCTCGGTGTTTTTGATAATCTTTCTTATCTGCGATTTTTTCTTATATGAGATGTGCTTATATCCGATATCTACTGTAATGGAAAAAACATTGGTCCAATCTCTAGTGTATCCATCCTCATACAACGCCACCTCGCTATTTTTGATTCTCATTCGGTAGAAACTCTCCTTATAAATTTTAAATTATACCCTGAGCCTTCTGGCTAATGAGGGTATATACACTTTGATAAGGTGAAAATATGTCTCATCGAAATATTGGTTTTATACCCCATGTTTCTTTGGACCAAATCCGTTTCAGACAATTTAGAGTCGATTTACACATGTCCGTCTGTCTGTCTGGCCGGCTAGTGCGCACGATAACTGTCCAAGGTAGCAACCGATTTCGTCCAAACTTTGTACATCGTAATATTTCTTCCAAACTTAGTTTAAGTTCGAAGATGGGGAATATCGGTCCACTACTTCTGGTACATCCCCCACAAAATGGTCAAAATTGTGCTAAACATTAATTTAATAATATCAAGGGAACGGACTATCCGATTTGAACTAATCCTTGTACCACCTATTACGTTTACTAAGCCTATATCAAGTCCAAAGATGGGACCCATTGGTTCATTCCTTCTGGTACCTCCCCCACAAATGGTCAATGTTTTCAATATTTGTAAATCCCAAAGCAATCGAATGGAATGTCGGATTTGAACCCAACTTTGCATAACCTATTATTTTACACAATCTTTTATCTTTACCTATCCAAGATCATGTCCGAAGATGGGACCCATTGGTACCCTCCTTCTGGTACCTCCCCCACAAAGGGTAAATAATCTCAATATTCATAAATCCAAAAGCGAATGGAATGTAGGATTTGAACCCAACATTGCACAACCTATTATCTTTACGAAGCCTAGATCAAGTCCTAAGTTGAGACCAGTCCTGTGGTACCTCCCCCAAAAAGGGTCAATATTATATAATAACCGAATTGAATAACGAATGAAGGCGAATAATAAAATCGGTGGGTAACTCCGAAGACCTTCTCTGCAAACTATAGGGTGAGGGTATATATCTGTCGGCAACGCCGACTGACACTTTTTTACCTAATAATACAATATAATAACTATATTGATCCCTTTAAAGTAAACCCCGATAATGCAAAAAACTTAAGAAGAAGCCAATTTCCGAAGTGTTTCCAATCCTCGAAACACTTCGGAAATACGCTTACAGATCGTATCAAAACACTTTCCGTTCATCGGTGTCTTTAGTTTTAGAAGAGGAAAATCTTCGAAGTGTGAGCTGGTGCCTTATTGTGATGCAAAATTCTTCAGGACAAGCATGTACATTTTTACCTGTTCGCAACAAATAAAAAAAAAACGAAATATTTTTGTAACCTTGTTTTATTACCTCTTTAAGCCAGGTATTAGTAGTCATAGACAAACAAATACGATTTAAACAGGACGATTTATGTCATAAAATAGTTTCCAAAATATATCTATTTCACTCTCACAAATGTTCTGTCTCTCTTTTGTTCACCTAAGTAAATACAAATACTAACGCCCGCTGAGTTTTGTGACGAAATATTTCTCATATTGTTTGCTAATGCTGGCGCCAGCCGGACAGACAGACAAATCCCAAAAACCTAAAAACCAAATCAAAACCAACCTGTCACACTAACGACTTCGTAGAAGTCGTCTCAATATATGTGGGATACACAAAAAAGGGAAGGGAAGGATGGATGGTTCAGCGAACAAGTGTAGGGACGGACATACACACATAGAGTTAGTTTAGGGCAAGGTTAAACTAAGTCCAGTAAACTAAAAACCGACTTATATTGTTCGTTTAAACTAGGCTTAGAAAGAAAAACAAACGGTATTGTCTGGTTTGCTTGTTTTTGGGCCAAAAAAAGGATTCGGACAACCTGCTGTGTCCTGTTACAACAACAATAACCATGATATCCTTGAGGTCATTCTCTCCTATTACACGTTTATTTGTCCGATTGTGTGCATGTCCTGACATTTTCTGTTTATATTATCCAAAATGTACGCAATTCCTTTATCAGACGCATGATCCTTGGCGTGTTGGTGGTGGTGTGCGTGTCATTTTATGACCCCATAAAACAATAGAGATCGAGATCGATATTTTATAACGGTCTTCTAACAGTTGTGAGCGAGCGAGAACAATGCCATATTTTACAATCCCTGGCGCTAAGATTTTTACGCAAGAAATCTAGAGCACACCGTGAACCATTTGTGGCTACCAGCCGTTTATGCTGCTCCTTTTCGAAAGTCCTTTTGTCATCACAACAGAAGCATGGTGGGTCGAGCACACGTTGCAATTTGTTATGGCTTGTAATATGAGTAGTAGACAGTAGCTTGCTTCGGAATCCTGATTAGGGAAGTGCATATCCTTTGCTTCCTCTTTCTGTTATTTCAAAACTAACTGGGAATTCCGGCCCAAGGCATCATGTGTGGCCCTTTTGAATGTTCATTGAGTAGAGATCGGGATTTTTTGTTCGTTCGTTTCTTGGCCTCACTTGGAAGTTTTTAATAAAGCGATTCAATTGTTGGTGTTTTCTTGCAATTTTTTTTTACATGAAGTACCTCCTCTTGCTGTATAGTTCTTCAGAAGCAAAATGTGCCAAAGTACAAGCCGAACAAAAACATCAGCAGCAGCAATAATGATGACAAGTGGAGTGAAGTGGTTGAGCGCGTGCCTCCCTAAATATTATGAAGAAAAAACTCTCAATAATAAAAAAAACCATGTGTGTGGCTTTGCCACCATGGAAGACGACATTCCCCTGCTTCCAGGCAAAATTCTTTCCTTCGATGACGACAATGTCGATTCTGTCAACGAGTCTGTGGTACGTGCAATTCTTGAAGAACAAAAAAAACTTTGAATTGAGGTCTTCGATTTGGCACTTTTCTTAATGGCCTATAGCCTTTGACACTCCACACACGTTGTTACACCTCATTGTGAAATCCTCCCCCCCCCCCCTTTCAGGGCACTTGGTGTGTTCTGAAACAGTTTTGTGTAGAGTGTTCTCGAGGGTTAATTACACAAAAGCATTTAATAATAATAACAATAAAAAACATTGAGGTTAAATGCAATGAACCTAAGAAAGCATTGATTTAACTAACAACCCACTTCAATATGTTTTGAAAATTGTGTGTTATTAAGTGTTCAGAATGTTTTTTTATCCACGTGGTAGGTCGTCTGAAGTTTCATATTTCAATGTGTAACATTTTTTTGTTTGTTCAGCAATTAATTGAGAAGCGGATTGAAGGAATTTTGAGTCCTTGCAGAATATTGTGAGGAAGTTTGCCATATAGTGGCTTTGGATCGAAATATGGTAAATTTCAATAATTCCAAAGCTATCAGGAGGTTGGTAGTAACTCGAATTCCTTTGTTTCGAACTTTTAAAAATGTCCGCGGATTTTTTTTAACAATTTTAAAATTTTTTACTATTATGTATATTATAGAAATATTAGAATCTACACCAAAAAATTACAAAAATAAGAAATAATAAGTAAAAAAGTGTCAGTCGGTGTTGCTGACAGATATATACCCTCAGCCTATGGTTTGCGGAGTTTATTAATCGCTTTACAAAAAAATCAGCGTGAGCAAATCGCAGAAGTCAGAATGAAGTCCGAAAATTCTACCAACGTGTAAAAAACACCAAACCGAACAATTTGGCGCAGGCACATCATCCTGTAGAGATGAAGAAGAAAATCTAGTGACAGATAGATATAGCGTGCCGAAGATCTGGAAGGAGCATTTTGAAAAACTTCTGGTATCAAATAGTAACGGTAAAGAGGATACCCAGAACCAATAATAGATAACGGTATAGAGTGTATACCACCTAGCCAAGATGAAGTCAGAATAGCAATAAATCCGCTGAAGAATAATAAATCAGAAGATGCCGATGGGTTACCAGCCGAACAAGACTGGTGATCAGATACTGGTCAGGAGCATGCACCAGCTGATTAGTACAATTCGGCTAGATAAATGCATGCCCAATGATTGGAACCTCAGCATCCTCTGCCCCGTGTACAAAAAAGGAGACAAGATATGTGCCAACTATAGAGGAATAAGAGTGCTGTGTGAACGATTGAAGACAATGGTCAATGACATCATTGGACCATACCAATGATTTTCACTCTGCGCCAAATTCTGGAAAAGACCCACGAAAAACACATTGACACATTTCACATATTCGTCGACTACAAATCCGCATTCGACAGCCCTATCCGGCATTCCTGCAAAATTAATACGGCTATGCAGGATAACTTTAAATGGCACAAGATCAGCATTTTAATTCGGAAAGGGCCTCTCGGAGCCCTTTAATACCTAACGAGGATTCAGACAAGGTGACAGTTTGTCGTGTGACCTCTTTAACATCCTGCTGGAAAAGGCCATACTAGAGGCAAAAGTGAACAGAAATGGCACTCTGTACACCAAACAACACGAGTTACTCGCCCACGCCGATGACATAATGGGTCGAACACTGAGAGCGGTCTGCCATAGTTGGTATGGCAGTATGTAGCGAGAAGATGGTATCAACGCGCAAGACGTCCAGTAGACTCGGACCAACTGTGGAACTTGAGAACTACAGCTTCGAGGTAGTCAAAGATTTTATATACCTTGGTACCGCCATAAACGAATGACATCAGTTTTGAAATTCGGCGAAGGGTGGTGATGGCCAACAGATGCTACTATGGTCTGAGCAAACAACTCAAAAGCTGCAGCGACTACGTTGGCTGGGTCATGTTGTGAGAATGGATGAAGATGCCCCAGCCCAGAAGGCATATAAAAGCGAACCAGCTGATGGTTCACACAGAAGGGGAAGGACAAGAATACGTTGGAAACATCAAGTCGAAGACAACATTGCGAATATGGTCTTTCAAATTGGAAAAACCTGGAAATTTTTTCTAAGCTCGGCTAAGTATTAACTAATTCAAACCACATGGTTGAGGGTATAATAAGTTCGAACCGGACAAACATGATGGCATACCAATAAAATCCAATGGGAATTGATCCGACAGGATTTGAATTTTATCACTTCTGAATCTGTTGATGGACAGAACATCTTCTGATTGTCTTTAAACGACAGAAAATGGTCTCGATGGTCTTTAAAATTCCTTATGCAGGGACTTTATAACAATAATGCTATTTTTAGACCTTGTAATCTAAAGGGAGAATACCTATAGGTAGGATACCTTCGCACATAAGACCCTATTATATAGTATAGACAGTAGACCTTCTGAGTGCCTTCAACCGGCAATATACACTCGATGGTCTTCCAGAGGGCCTTCTATTGGTTTTAGATAGCAAGAATACGATTTTAGGGTAATCGATGGATGGAAGACCTTGCGTGGGCCCAATTAGAAGAATGCCATCTAGTTTGCACCTAAAGCGAGGTAATATCTAAGTGTAAGACCTTCGGTTGCACTTCTACAGACAAAAGACGTCTACATAGATTTTCTATAAGTATTTTTCAGGCAGAAGTACTTCTATAGAAGGTAGAATACCGTTTATAGGTCTCCTATAAATAAGTCAGATTTTGATGGTATTCTACCCAAAAAATACCTCCTGAAGAAGAAGGCCTTCTATAGGACTTGCCGAAAAACCTGTCACCAATAGGCAAAATACCTTCTGTAAATCTTCTATGGAAGTATTCCAAAGACGTAAAACCTTTCCCAGACCATTCTATAGGTCGAATGTATATATGTCTTCTAAAGGCGAAAAAATTCCCGAGGTATTTTATAGACAGAAACTCTTCCATAGCCTTTAACCAGATAGAAGACCTACTATAGGTCTACTGTAAAGAACGATTTTTTTTAAAGATGATATTCAATTCAAATATCTTTATCAAAATTTAACCTCCTGCTTTCCTTCTATAGATAGCACGGATTTCTTCTGAGTGTCTTTAAAAAACAATGTAACCTCGATTATCTTCCAGAGAACCTTCTATTGGTTTTAAATAGCATTAATACGATTTTTGGGCCCTCTATGCACGAAAGACCTTGTGTGGGCCCTTCTAGAAGAAGACCTGCCACCCAAAGAACAAATCTCTAAGCGTAAGACCTGCAATAGGACTTCTACTTCTATAGTTCTCCTGTATATATACAACAGCTTCTGATGGTCTTCTGTAGATCTTCCATAGAAAAAGGCCTCCTATATGATTTCGATGTGAGTATGAGGCTTATGACATATATGTCTTCTAAAGGCGGAAAAATAGCCTTCAAAGAGATACAAGACGTGCAATAGGTCTTCTATAAAAAGGCAACCTTCAGTCGGACTTCTATAGGCAGAAGATATTTTAACAATTTTTATACGCTGAAGATATTCGATAGATATGTTATCTTCTATTTATGAAGAACTTTTCGCAGAATGTGTAAAAAATCTTTACATGCCAAGAGAAAGCTTTCTACGTGTCTTCTTCAGACAAGAGACATCTTATAGTTCTTCTAGACACTGAAGGACATCCAAAAGTTTTATTCTACAGCCCAACAACCTAGTGGATGCCTTCTATAGACATAAGCTATTTTGTAGATTTTCTAAAGTCAGGTCAGGTCGTCAAAAGACAACACGAAGTCCAATATTGACTGCTCCTTTTAAACGGAAGGCTGGCCTAATATTTATATAAGCTGGAATATTACAGATGGAAAGCTGAACATATACTCTCCTATCCATGAGGCATTATACAATTTGAAAAATATTTGTACTCGTAAATAGATCGGATTAATTAAATATAACCTGTTACACTAATTTTTTTTATCTTAATGTACGTGATGTACTATCAGAGTAAAGCGATGATGATTGCACCTTGTAACCTCAAGTGTAAGATCGTCATAGAGCAGGTAGAAAAATTCCCAGACTCGTAAATCAAAAAAATGTGACAGTAAAACACAGAGTGAACAAAATATTCTTCCTTGGAATAATGTTTTACGGTCGACAGCAACAACAATTCATAATTTATTTTTTCCCCCGCCGAACCTAACTGTCTTGTCTATTATTTTCCAGAATCAATGTCACAGCAGCATAAACCTATTTTAGGTTAACTTAGTTCTCTTATTAAGATTATCAGGATTGTCATAATCGTCATCATTATGATAAACGTGTGGATTATTAAAACACACATACACACACAAACATTTAATAAATAATCAACTAATGATGATTAAAGGAGCGCAGGAGTGAGACCCAACGTTGGTTTTATTCCTGGAATACCCAACCTCTGGCATTCCTCGGTGTTGTTTTACAGGCGGTGTACGAAGTGTCATCGTTTTTCTTTTTTACTTTCAATTCGCCTTGTAAAGGTGATCGAGGTTCTTGTTCATCATCTGTTTTCGATGTTGTTGTTGTTGCTGTTGTCTTCCCCCATAACCAAATTATCAAAACTGCAATCTGTCACTCAAGGATGTTTAGTAAGGTGTGTGTGTGTGAGTGGTATCTGTTGTTAGCTACTGGGCCAAAAAAGCTGCAAGCCCCATGGAGTCCCCAAAACACTCTGCACTGCCTACTGTTCTGCTCCGTTTTTTTTTCTTCTTGGCCTCCTCCATTCATTTTCAAAGTAAAAAGAAGAGATTCATTAAACATTCAAAAGAATAATAATGAAATTTACATGATGTCGCTCTTGTGTGTTGTTGTTGTCGAAGTTTTGTTTGTATAAATTGTTGTTGTTTT
Organism: Musca vetustissima; assembly: GCF_032173495.1. Classification (NCBI taxonomy): domain Eukaryota; kingdom Metazoa; phylum Arthropoda; class Insecta; order Diptera; family Muscidae; genus Musca; species Musca vetustissima. The sequence goes on along the minus strand of NW_026879812.1, from coordinate 4,578 downwards.
ATTTTTATTGTTTTTATTTTCTTGAATTCAGGGCGCTACTGGCTGGAAATTAAAAAAACACAAAAACCAAACCTTTACAACAACCCATCCAACGAGAAAAAAGTTCTCCTCGTATCCAAAGAACATCCAGACAGACACCATCACCAAGAGCAGCAGCCAGCCAGCAGCAGCAGCCGAGGAGACTCATCTACAACTGCCACATTTAAACCTAGATTTCAATGCAAAGATAAAACCCTTTTACCCAAGAATCTCTCTGTGCATAGATGAATGTCATTGGGAGTTTTATTTAATTTTTCTGTTTGTCTGTCTGTCTGTCTACACTCAGAGAAAACTATAAAAATGAATTCCCGGTAAATTGGGGAATATTTTAATTAGGGTCACGAATGTGAGTTGTGGAATGCAAAGAGGGGAATTTTTGAGAGCTAAAGGAGGCAAAAAAGAAGATATGTAGTCAGATGATCTAAGGAGGGCCTTAAACAGACAAAATACATTTTTGAAGATCAGACAAAGTACCTTCGAAACTTATTCTCTAGTCAGCGCATGATCAACGAATCTTCAATGGACGGAAGGCGTCCTGAAACCTTCTATATACAGAATACCCTCTGTAGGACTGGCAATGACAGAAGATGATATTTCAGAAGTTCTTCTGCGGGTCTTTTACAGCTTGAATGTCTTTTTGTAGGTCTTCTATGGACGGAAGACTTTGTATATACCCTCGTAGAAGAACACATATATTTCGTTTATAGGCAGAATGCCTACGGTATTTCTTCTACGACATTTCTTCTTTTATAAATCGAAGGATAACATCCTAAAGTCTTTAACACACAAGATGTTTTTAAGAATCTTCAACAGCGGAACATCACCTACAGGCTCTCAAAGCTTTTTGAAAACTTCTATATATAGAATACTTTCTATAGGTCTCCGATAGACACAAGACGTAAACAGAAGACCTTTATAGATAGAATACTCTCGGTAGAAATAATACCACCTGTGCACAGGCAGAGTTTTTTTCAGACACAAGCCCCAAACAGAAGACATTCGGAGAGTCTTCGAAATACAGAGGGCTAACGATGTTCTTCCAGAAGTCCTATTGTAGAATTTTTATACTATGAATTCCATTTGAGGGTTCTATATAGATGGAAGATCCTGTGTAGAGCCTGCTTGAAGAAGACCACCTATGTTTATTTTTTTAAGGCAGAAGACCTTCGTTAGTTCTACAGCAGACAGAAGACCTTCCATAGATCTTATACAGCAGGTGGTAGATATGCAAACGGCCGTCTAGGCGTTTTCAACGGACAGCAAATTTGTCTGTTTCTTCGAAAATATTGAACAGACTGTATACCTTCGGCATAAGACATCACAGAATACCATTTGTATAGGTGCCAGACCTTGTGAAGATCCTTCTAGAAGATGAAATTGTATTTGTCTTCTGAGTTCTTTTGTATGAATTTTTTGTCCATTCTATAGACAGAAAACCTACAATAGGTGACAAATTTAGAGAAGTTTTTTTTTAATATTCAACAGACCGTTTAAAGTTTGTGCTGTCAGTAGAAGATCTGGAGGATTCTATTGACAGCACAAACGTTCTGTAGTTTACAATAGGCATATGACACTATGTATATCCTATATACAGACATATGACTTTCTGAGGGAATTTAATAGCAAGAAGATCTTCAGAGAGTCTTCAGACAAATAAAATACCCTCGATGATCCTTCAGAAGACCTTCTGTAGATTTTTTCATAACAATATTACCATTTGCAGCTCCACAATATAGAGGACAGATTTTGTGTATACGCTTTTATAAACCACAAAGACCTTCTAAAGCCTTAAAACCCTACGTATGTCTCATACAGACAGAATGACAAATGACAAAATACCATCGATGGTTATCTAGAAGACCTATAGGTTTCAATAGCAAGGTCATCATTTGTAGACATCTATTAACGGATGACTTTGTGTAGGGGCTTGAAGACTTTTTATATATAGGGAGAAACCCTAAAGGCGGACGACGTTTAGTGGCCCCTCTACGGACAAAAGATCTTTCATGTGCATTCTGTAAGCAATATAATTTGTTGGGATACTTTTAGGCAGTGGTATGTGTTAAAAGAGAAAAACCTTCTGAGGGTCTTCAGTAAACAAAAGGTTATGTTCAAAATTATTCAACGACGGCATAGCACCTGCAGGTCTTTTATAAATACCAAAGATCTTTGTGAAACTTTCTATACATATACAACGCAGTGAATATTTTATATAGAGAGAAGACCAATGACAAAATATCATCGATGGTTCTCCTGGCTTTCTTTCGAAATTATTCAACAGACGATATACCTCCTACAGCAGGGACGTACGCAGGGGGGCGGCCCTGGGGGCCCGGGCCCCCCCCGAAATGAATTTTTTTCACAGTAAATTTATGTTTGCAACAGCGAATTTTTTCATTTTGTACTGCCGGGAATCAAGGAGACCATTTGTATATCATCTACAGATGGATTACCGTGCGTAGAGGCTCCTAGTCACCTTAGTAGCCCTTCTACGAACAGAATACCTTTCATATACCTTCTATAAGAAAAATAATTTCTAAGGGTACAAAAGGACTTTCAATATGTGATAAATAGAAAGAAGGCCTTCTAAAGGTCGCCAATAAACAGAAGGTTCTATTCAAAATTATTCAGCGACCTGCAAATTTTCTATAGACAGCAAAGACCTTCTGAAGGCCTTTCATACACAAAATATCCTCGATGGTCCTCCGGAAAATCTTCGGTAGGTTTTTAATAGAGGAAAGACCTTGTGTGGACCCTTCTGTCTGCATAATATAAGACCTTCTAAAGGCCTTTTGTTTACAGATGTTGTTCTAAAAGAAGGAGAGAAACCTTTTCTATGTTCTCCGCAGACAGAACACATCCTGAAGGTCTATAAGGCTGTCTTATAATGACGAAAAATCTGAGGACAGGTTATAGACAACAAAAATATTCCATAGTCCTTAAACACATATACATATTACGATCTTCTGTAGCCTGACCTTCTTATAGACGGAAACTCTATAGTCCTTTCACAGATCTGGGATTTTCTGTACGTTTTCTGTACATTCTGTAGAACTTATATTGGCAGAATATATTCTATAGGACTACTATAGGCAGAACTGTAGATATCTAAGGTAGAGATAACACTTTGAGTCAGGTAAACTATAGACAGGTATGTACAGATCCTCAAAATAGATTAAATGCTTCTGAAGGAATTCTATGGACAGATCATCTGAATATCTTCTATAAACGAAATACTTTGTGCAGACCATTCTATAGGCGTAAGGCATAAATGTCTTCTAATGAAGGTATGTTTATAGAACCTATAGGACTTCTATAAACATACCTTTAGATATTCAAGGTAGAAAAGATGACACGTTCAGAAGACTTTCTACAGGTCCTTCAGACTCAGCCGTTTTTCTACTGGTTTTGTAGAGAGAGAAGACCTTCAATAGACAGAATACTTAGCGAATGCCGCAAGTCTGAAGGTCTATAAATGTAGGAGGCCTTTCTAAATAGGAAGGCTGGCCTCATAAAGATGAAAAACAATGTCTTACTGATGGAAGGTTGAGTTTCTATTTCTATGAGACATCATAACAATAGAAAACTGGCCTTCTAAAGATGGAAGGTAGGCTTACAATACACAGAAGCCTCTCCTCCTAGATATGAACGACTGGTATCCTGAACATATAATAGATTATATATTTACCGCAAAGAGATAGAAGACTATCCTTCCATAGATAAAATCTGACTTTCTAATGATATGCGGCTGGTCTCCTACACAGAAGTTTGTCTCATAAAGGTAGAAGGCAGGCCTCAAAAATATAGAAAACTGGTCTCCAAAAGATGGATTGACGTCCTCCAATATATTGAAGCATGTCTCCTAGATATGAATGACTGATATCTTAAAGGTAAAGTACTGACCTCCTATAGGGCACACCAAGGCTGACGCCATTAATATATGAGACTGGTAAATTTTATATACTGACCTCCCATAGATATAAGGCTGGGTTCCTATTACTAGAAGGCTGGTTTTCTATACATAGAAAGCTTTCTAATATAGATGAACCACCTGCCCCTAAAGAAAAAAGACCGGCATCCTAAAGATTAAAGGCTGACCTCCAATAGATAGAAAGAAGAGTGACCTCCTAAAGATAGAATGTAGTCCTCTTATAGATTGTAGGCTGATTTCAGAAAAATAGAAGACTGTCCATCTATAAATAGAAGGATGGTCTCTTAAAGGTAGAAGGTTGACTTCCTTAAATTATATACTGGCCAGAAAATACGTACCATCCTTCATTCTATAAATAGAAGGCTGGTCCTGATTTAGAGAAGACCATCAATTTATAGATAAAAGGCTAGAACCCTAATATATTATTGACGGTATAATAACCTCCTAAACATAGAATGCTGTCTTCTTATATACGAAAATTGACCTCATATTGATAGAAGGATGTCCTCCAATACGTAGAAGGTCGACCTCATAAAGGTAAACGACTGTCCTCCCATATAATAAAAAGTCCGACCTTCTACAAATGGAATTGTAAATAGAAAAAAATT